>NC_061841.1:18908166-18940666 GCF_019202785.1 Penaeus chinensis
CTCGCGCACACTCATACACACATCTTTATTTCAGATTCTGTTCGTATAAATGATTTGTTAAACGTAAAATTGGTAGCGTTTTCATTTTTCTTTCCCGGTGTATTTTTGCAGTCCATTTCATCTTCATTTCCGCAACAATAAGGAAAGAAAAGGAGAGAGAAAATAGAAACGAGAGATCTGGAGCGAGAGAGAAAAAAAGAACGAGTGAAAAGACAAAGTAAAGATAACGAGAAATCCGAAGAAAAGAGGAAGAAAATAAATTTCAACAACAACAACAACAACAACAACAACAACAACAACAACAACAACAACAACAACAACAACAACAACAACAACAACAACAACAACAACAACAACAACAACAACAAGTGAAAAGACAAACAACAACAAAAACAACAAGTGAAAAGACAAACAACAACAACAACAACAAGTGAAAAGACAAACAACAACAACAACAAGTGAAAAGACAAACAACAACAACAACAACGACAAGTGAAAAGACAAACAACAACAACAACAAGTGAAAAGACAAACAACAACAACAACAACAACAAGTGAAAAGACAAACAACAACAACAACAACAAGTGAAAAGACAAACAACAACAACAACAACAACAAGTGAAAAGACAAACAACAACAACAACAACAACAACAAGTGAAAAGACAAACAACAACAACAACAACAACAACAAGTGAAAAGACAAACAACAACAACAACAACAACAACAAGTGAAAAGACAAACAACAACAACAACAACAACAAGTGAAAAGACAAACAACAACAACAACAACAAGTGAAAAGACAAACAACAACAACAAGTGAAAAGACAAACAACAACAACAACAACAACCACAACAAGTGAAAAGACAAACAACAACAACAACAACAACAACAACAAGTGAAAAGACAAACAACAACAACAACAACAACAAGTGAAAAGACAAACAACAACAACAAGTGAAAAGACAAACAACAACCACAACAACAACAACAAGTGAAAAGACAAACAACAACAACAACAACAAGTGAAAAGACAAACAACAACAACAACAACAACAACAAGTGAAAAGACACAACAACAACAACAACAACAACAACAAGTGAAAAGACAAACAACAACAACAACAACAACAAGTGAAAAGACAAACAACAACAACAACAACAACAAGTGAAAAGACAAACAACAACAACAACAACAACAAGTGAAAAGACAAACAACAACAACAACAACAACAAGTGAAAAGACAAACAACAAGAAGAAGAACAACAACAACAACAAGTGAAAAGACAAATAAAAACAAGAACAACAACAACAAGTGAAAAGACAAATAAAAACAAGAACAACAACAACAACAAGTGAAAAGACAAATAAAAACAAGAACAACAACAAGTGAAAAGACAAATAAAAACAAGAACAACAACAACAACAACAAGTGAAAAGACAAATAAAAACAAGAACAACAACAACAACAAGTGAAAAGACAAATAAAAACAAGAACAACAACAACAACAAGTGAAAAGACAAATAAAAACAAGAACAACAACAACAACAACAAGTGAAAAGACAAATAAAAACAACAACAACAACAACAACAACAAGTGAAAGGACAAATAAAAACAACAACAACAACAACAACAACAAGTGAAAGGACAAATAAAAACAAGAACAACAACAACAACGAGTGAAAAGACAAGACAATAACAACAACAACAACAACAACAACGAGTGAAAAGACAAGACAACAACAACAACAACAACAACAACAACGAGTGAAAAGACAAGACAACAACAACAACAACAACAACAACGAGTGAAAAGACAAGACAACAACAACAACAACAACAACAACGAGTGAAAAGACAAGACAACAACAACAACAACAACAACAACAACGAGTGAAAAGACAAGACAACAACAACAACAACGAGTGAAAAGACAAGGCAACAACAACAACAACGAGTGAAAAGACAAGGCAACAACAACAACAACGAATGAAAAGACAAGGCAACAACAACAACAACGAATGAAAAGACAAGGCAACAACAACAACGAGTGAAAAGACAAGGCAACAACAAAAACGAGTGAAAAGACAAGACAACAACAACAACAACAACAACAACAACGAGTGAAAAGACAAAACAACAACAACATCATCAACAACAACAACAACGAGTGAAAAGACAAAAAAAAACAAAACCAGAAAACCCTGACTTGTTCGCCCCTTGAGTCTCCAGGTTGTCCACTTTCCTCCTCCTCTTTTCTTAACCTTTCAGTCCTCTAAATTAGATTCCGTGTCGCCTCCTCTCCAGATGGCACCGGGGCGTGAAGACAATATGGCGGCGAGGGGGGGGGGGTAAGGGAAGGCGTATGGGGGGTAAGGGGGGTGATGGGGAGGGGAGGCGGGAAAGGGAAATGGAAGGAGAGGGAGGGCGAGGGGAAATGTTGTTGGAGAGAAAAGGGGAGGAAATATTGTAGGAGAGAAAAGGGGAGGAAAGAAAGGGGTGGAGAGGGAGAGGGAGAGGGAGAGGGAGAGGGAGAGGGAGATGGAGATGGAGATGGAGATGGAGATGGAGATGGAGATGGAGATGGAGATGGAGATGGAGAGGGAGAGGGAGAGGGAGAGGGAGAGGGAGAGGGAGAGGGAGATGGAGATGGAGATGGAGATGGAGATGGAGATGGAGATGGAGATGGAGATGGAGATGGAGATGGAGATGGAGATGGAGATGGAGATGGAGATGGAGATGGAGATGGAGATGGAGATGGAGATGGAGAGGGAGAGGGAAGTGAAGAGAGAGGTGAAGGGAAGACAGAGAGGAGGAAGTGAGGGTATTAGGGAGAGATAGAGAAGTGAAGAGAGGGAGAGAAAGGGAGAAGCAAGAGTAGGGGGGTTGGGGCACCATTAACTAGGGGGGGAGGGGGAGGGGGAGATTGAGAGTAAAGACGGGACATAGAAACTTAATTAATAATGAGGGAGAAGACCAAGGATTAAGGAGGGCGTGGTAGGAAGAGAAATTGAGTAAACGATGGAGATAAGAAAAAGTAAGAAATTATAATCCAAAGAAAATTGAAGATAAACATAGTAATGAAAGAAAGAAAGAAAAAAAAAGCTTAGAGAACAAAATTAAAAACGAGGACATGGTAAAAACATATAAATACAAATAAATAAAAACAGGGTAATCAAAACAATCCGAGAGTGAAATGTCGAAACTAAAGAAACTAAAAGAAAAAAAAAAAACTGATGAAAAGAATCTTAATAAAAGAAAAGAGAAAGGAAAACCGGGATTATTTTTAGTCTTGAGTCGATTTTTTTTTTTTCTCTCTTTCTTTTGTTCTTGCGGCGAGTTGATGTGGAGGGAGACGCGAGGTTGTCTTGTGTTGCCGGGGCTTTGTTCGGCGCGGTCGGTCGGTCGGTGGGTCGGTGTCGGCGAGTCGGTGGGTCGGTCTGTGTCGGTGGGTCGGTCTGTGTCGGTGGGTCGGTCGGTCTGTGTCAATCGTTCGGTCGGTCGGTCTGTGTCGGTGTCGGTTGGTCGGTCTGTGTCGGTGGGTCGGTCGGTCTGTGTCGGTGGGTCGGTCGGTCTGTGTCGGTCGGTCGGTCTGTGTCGGTCGGTCGGTCTGTGTCGGTCGGTCGGTCTGTGTCGGTCGGTCGGTCGGTCGGTCGGTCGGTCGGTCGGTCGGTCGGTCGGTCGGTCGGTCGGTCGGTCGGTCGGTCGGTGTCGGTCGGAAATCCTCCTTTTGGATCGCAGGTAGTAGGTAGGTGGGTGGCGTCATTGTGGGAGTGGGGGGCGGGGGGGCTGGCGAATCACTCATTGAGGGAGGGGATAACTAGGTGGTGGGTGAGGCATTGGATGAAGGGTGGGTGAATGGGTGGGGGGATGAGGCATTAGGGTGACTGGGTGAGGCGTTGGCTGATGGGTGAGTGGATGGGTCATTGGGTATAGGGTGGGTATCGGGTGAATGGGTGGGTAAGGCACTGAGGGAATAGGTGAGTGGTAGGTGGGTGGTAGGTGAGTGATTCCTCTGGTGAACAAGAGTTAAGTGGGCTAGTCACTGGGTGAATGGGTGAGTGGATGATTTGCACCTGTGAGTGAACGAGTACGAGGCAGTTATCAACACCACAACTCTTGTGATACAACAACGTAACTCTTGACTCCCGCTCACTTCAGGCGAACTGCTGAAGAGACGCGAGTGATGAGGCGCGCTCGCCGTTAACAAGAGCCGCGGAAGAAATTCCCTCGGTTAATAAATGTGCGGGTTAATACATTTTCCGTTTCGTGGAGACTTTCATGTTTCCTCTGCATTGAAAAAAGTCTCCTGGCTGGGCAGTGTGTCCATTGGCGTGTTATAAAGATCAGTGTTGCCAAGCGTGAGAAAAAGGTGTTTTGTAGGGAAACTTCCTCCCCCGCCTCATTATCTGCGATCTGAGTTGTCTCTTTAACTTGGCAACATTTTCTTTTAAAACTTTAGAGATAAATTTTTCACTGGTTTAATGGGTCTGTGCGTGCGTGTGCACGTGCATGTGCACGTGCATGTGCATATGCGAATGTTAATATATATGCGTGCGTGCGTGTGTGCGTGCGTGCGTGCGTGCGTGTGTGTGTGTGTGTGTGTGTGTGTGTGTGTGTGTGTGTGTGTGTGTGTGTGTGTGTGTGTGTGTGTGTGTGTGTGTGTGTGTGTGCGTGCGCGCGTGCGCGTGCGCGTGCGTGCGTGCGTGCAAATTAGTATGTTTGTTGATTTTACTTTAACTATATCCATGATCCTTTCTGGTATAATTTTTTTTCTCCCGTATATTTTCAGACTTTTTTGCAACTTGTGAAAGAAAATAGAATGTGGTGGTCTTCCTTCTCTCTCCCCTACTTCCTTTCCCTTCTCTCTCCTCATTCCTCTTCATTCTTCTCTCCCTTTCCCTTTCCCTCCCTCTCTCTCATTTCTTTACTCTCTCATATTCTCCCTTTCCCTCTCTCTCTCTTCTTTCTCTCGCCTTTTCCCTTTTCCTCCCCGCTTCCTCTTTCCTCTCTCACCTTCTTGTTTCCCTCGCTCTTTCTCTCTCTCTACCCTTTCCCTTTCCCTCCCTCACCCTTTCCTCCTTCCTCCCTCCCCTCATTTCCTTCCTCCTTCCTTCTTCCTCTCTCCTCTCCTTTGTCTCCCCCTTCCTCCTTCTCCCTCCTTCTCCCTCCTCCCTCCTTCCTCCTTCCTCCTTCCTCCTTCCTCCTTCCTCCTCCCTCCTTCCTCCTTCCCTCCTCCTTCCTCCTCCCTCCTTCCTCCTTCCCTCCTCCTTCCTCCCTCCTCCTTCCTCCCTCCTCCTTCCTCCCTCCTACTTCCTCCCTCCTCCTTCCTCCCTTCTCCTTCCTCCCTCCTCCCTTCTCCTTCCTCCCTCCCTCCCTCCTCCTTCCTCCCTCCCTCCTCCTTCCTCCCTCCCTCCTCCTTCCTTCCTCCCTCCTCCTTCCTTCCTCCCTCCCTCCTCCTTCCTCCCTCCTCCTTCCTTCCTTCCTCCTCCTTCCTTCCTCCCTCCTCCTTCCTTCCTCCCTCCTCCTTCCTTCCTCCCTCCTCCTTCCTTCCTCCCTCCTCCTTCCTTCCTCCCTCCTCCTTCCTTCCTCCCTTCTCCTTCCTCCCTCCTCCCTTCTCCTTCCTCCCTCCTCCCTTCTCCTTCCTCCCTCCTCCTTCCTCCCTCCCTCCCTCCTCCTTCCTCCCTCCCTCCTCCTTCCTTCCTCCCTCCTCCTTCCTTCCTCCCTCCTCCTTCCTTCCTCCCTCCCTCCTCCCTTCCTCCCTCCCTCCCTCCTCCTTCCTTCCTCCCTCCCTCCCTCCTCCTTCCTTCCTCCCTCCCTCCCTCCTCCTTCCTTCCTCCCTCCCTCCTCCTTCCTTCCTCCCTCCCTCCTCCTTCCTTCCTCCCTCCCTCCTCCTTCCTTCCTCCCTCCCTCCTCCTTCCTTCCTCCTCCCTCCTCCTTCCTTCCTCCTTCCCTCCTCCTTCCTTCCTCCCTCCCTCCTCCTTCCTTGCTCCCTCCCTCCTCCTTCCTTGCTCCCTCCCTCCTCCTTCCTTGCTCCCTCCCTCCTCCTTCCTTGCTCCCTCCCTCCTCCTTCCTTGCTCCCTCCCTCCTCCTTCCTTCCTCCCTCCCTCCTCCTTCCTTCCTCCCTCCCTCCTCCTTCCTTCCTCCCTCCCTCCTCCTTCCTTCCTCCCTCCCTCCTCCTTCCTTCCTCCCTCCCTCCTCCTTCCTTCCTCCCTCCCTCCCTCCTCCTTCCTTCCTCCCTCCCTCCTCCTTCCTTCCTCCCTCCCTCCTCCTTCCTTCCTCCCTCCCTCCTCCTTCCTTCCTCCCTCCCTCCTCCTTCCTTCCTCCCTCCCTCCTCCTTCCTCCTTCCTCCCTCCTCCTTCCTCCCTCCTCCTTCCTCCCTCCTTCCTCCTTCCTCCCTCCTCCTTCCTCCCTCCTTCCTCCTTCCTCCCTCCTCCTTCCTCCCTCCTCCTTCCTCCCTCCCTCCTCCTTCCTCCCTCCTCCTTCCTCCTTCCTCCTCCTCCCTCCTTCCTCCTCCTCCCTCCTCCTTCTTCCTCTCTCCTTCCCCCTCCCTCCTCCTTCCTCTCCCATGTTCCACCGCGACACGTCAGTCTGGTGTTGTGGAGATTAGGAAGGAATTTTCCACGTGCTGGGCTCGGTCCTGCAGGAGTGGAGGAAAAGGAGAGGAGGGGGAGGAAGGAGGAAAGAGGAAGGAAGGAAGGAAGGGCGGGAGGGAAGGAAGGAATGAAGGAAGGAAGGAAAGGGGACCGGTGGGGAAGGAGGGAGGGAGGGAGGGAGGGAAGAGAAGAGAGAGGGGAAATGGGAGGGAGGGAAGAGAAGAGAGAGGGGAAATGGGAGGGGAAATGGGAGGGAGGGAAGAGAAGAGAGAGGGGAAATGGGAGGGAGGGAAGAGAAGAGAGAGGGGAAAGGGGAGGGAGGGAAGAGAATAGAGAGGGGAAATGGGGGGGGGGGAAAGGAGGGAGGGAGGAGAAGAGAGAGGGTAAATGGGAGGGAGGGAAGAGAATAGAGAGGGGAAATGGGAGGGAGGGAAAGGAGGGAGGGGGGGAAGAGGAGAGAGAGGGAAAAGGTGAGGGAGGGAGGGAGGGAGGGAGGGAGGGAGGGAGGGAGGGAGGGAGGGAGGGAGGGAGGGAGGGAGGGAGGGAGGGAGGGAGGGAGGGAGGGAGGGAAGGAAGGAGAGAGGGTTACGGGAATAGTCGGTGGGGGGGGGGGGGCGAGTTTTCGAGTCGCGGAAGGCGCTATGAATGGGATCCGCTTGATCGGCCGTGTGACTTATGGTCGGGAGGAGGTCGGCAGGTCGGGAAGTCGGGAGGTCGGTGTGGGGGGTGGGGGGTCTTCGTAATGGATATGCAAAGGCCTTCTATTCTTGACCTCTCTTGACCCTGCCGCCCTGCGTTGCCGTGTGTAGCAGTTGCGTGCGTGTGCGTGTGTGTACATTTGCACACGTGCAAATGTGTGGGGAGTGTTACTCTTTCTAACTTTTAAATATGCTTCCGTTCCCCACATATCATTCGCTACTCCATCACTATCGATTATTTTTGTAACCACACTTTTCTCATCACGGTCCGCACACAAACTAAAAACCAATTAGACAAAAAAAGAAAAAAAGAAAACGGGGGCTAAAAAAAAGGAAACTCAAAACCTAGCGAAGCGAGAGTAGCATACGAGCGGCCTGGGGGAGGGGGAGGGGGGAGGGGAAGGGGGAAGCTGAGTCCGTTCGCTGCTTTAATCATCTCCACTTTGATGAGTTAGTGTTTGGCGAATCACGAAGTCATGTCGGCGAGGTCAAAGTCGGGCCAGGTGGTTTCGGGGGTCCATTAAAGTGGTGGATTTGTGGCAGGTGGCTGACAGGAAGTTCGGCAGCTTGTGGAGGGAAGGGGGGGGTGAGGAATGGGGGGGAGGTAGGGAAGGGTGGGGGGTAAGGAAGGGAGGGAGGGAGCGAGCTGGGTGAGGTGAGTTAAGTTGATGAAAGGATGAGTGAACGAGTTGCGTGAATTGATGAAAGAATAAACGTGTGCGTGAGTGAGCGAGTGTTTGAGTGTTGATTAAAGTGACCGAATGAGCGTGGAAGTGTGGGAGGCCGAGGAAGAGCGAGAGTGCGGTACACGCGGCGTTTCAACAGCGGGCAGCCGGAGTTGTAACCAGGAATTCGCTGGTTATTATCAGCTGTCAGAGTGAATCCCTCTCGCCGCGGCTTGGTTTGAGTGGACTGTCAGAGGCGGCGGACGAAAGGCCTTTTGATCCGGAAAACTCGTCAGTCTTCCCTGAACGCTGGAATATTTCGGATTGTGATTCCACAGGTTCGCAATTAGTGGGCGTTCGTGTGTGTTTGTGTTTGTTTGTTTGTTTGTTTGTTTGTTTGTTTGTTTGTTTGTTTGTTTGTTTGTTTGTGTGTGTGTGTGTGTGTGTGTGTGTGTGTGTGTGTGTGTGTGTGTGTGTGAGTGTGTGTGAGAGAGAGAGAGAGAGAGAGAGAGAGAGAGAGAGAGAGAGAGAGAGAGAGAGAGAGAGAGAGAGAGAGAGAGAGAGAGAGAGAGAGAGAGATAGACACAGACAGACAAACACACGCACACACTCACACGATTTTTTTGGGGGGATTGTTTTATACATATCTAGGGTCTCTTAATTTTCGTCTGTCTGTCCGTCTCTCTCTCATTAATCTTGTTTTTGCTCTTCTCGCATTTTTTTTATTTTTCTCTCTTCTTTTCTTCTTTCTCCCTCTTCCCTTCCCCCTCCCTCTTTCCCACTCCCCCTCACTCCCTCTATCCCTCTCCGCCTTCCCCCTTTCCCCATCTCTTCCTCTCTCCGCCTTCTCCCTTTCCCCATCTCTTCCTCTCTCCGCCTTCTCCCTTTCCCCATCTCTTCCTCTCTCCGCCTTCCCCCTTTCCCCATCTCTTCCTCTCTCCGCCTTCCCCCTTTCCTCATCTCTTCCTCTCTCCGCCTTCCCCCTTTCCTCATCTCTTCCTCTCTCCGCCTTCCCCCTTTCCTCATCTCTTCCTCTCTCCGCCTTCCCCCTTTCCCCATCTCTTCCTCTCTCCGCCTTCCCCCTTTCCCCATCTCTTCCTCTCTCCGCCTTCCCCCTTTCCCCATCTCTTCCTCTCTCCGCCTTCCCCCCTTCCTCATTTCTTCCTCTCTCCGTCTACCCCCCCTCGCTCCTCCTCTTCTCTCTTTCCTCTCTATTCTTTTTCTCTCTCCCCTCCCTTCCTCCCTGTTCCTTCTTCTTTCCCCCTCCCCCGACCATCCAATTTCCATAGCATGCGTTTACAGCCCTGGTCTCTGCTTGCTTTTATGCACTATCATGAAGATGTTAAATGTCACTTGCACGCTTGCAGTATGGCGGTTTAAGCCGAGGGCCTTCTGCTGAGACTGTTTAGGGTCCATTTTTGCGCATCGATAACGCAACGAACCCCGCTACAATGGATTTGCGAAAAAAATCTGTGACGTTCGGGGCCTCGGGAATGGAACTGTCGCCGCCGCTGACTTTTATGATCATCGATATATATCCCCGACTTGCGTTTTATACAAGTCTGTTTGTTCGCAGGCTTTCTCTGGCCAGAATTTGTGGGGAGTGATTTTTTTTTTTTTTATCTTGAAGATGATATAGATCTAGCGGTCGGTCTCGCATTTTGGGATATTGCAGCTATCCGTTCTCGAGACTTTGGGTTTCGACCATGTCCCCTGATGCCGGCCGGAGTTAGTTAAACGTGGCGTCACACTTCCGTAGACTTTATCCCCGCTAAACCCTAAGCGTTTTGGCCTAGCTCCGGGATTAGGGCGAAACCCATTACCATATGTCTTGTGCCGTCGCTATCTATCTCTGTAAATCATGTACTTTAACGAAGTTTTATAACTTTGACGCCGACTATGATATAGAGGCGACGGGCTGGCGGAGGAGAGGCGGGGAGAAGCCTGTCCGAGTGAGTGACGTAACAAAATGGGGAAATGGCGAGATTCGGAGTGTCGGAGGAGCAAGGTTCTTGGCCTGGTTAACGGGGGATGAGATAATGACTTTGGAAGGGGGATTGAAGGATAAGATAAAGTTGAATAACAAAAAAAAAGTTGCCATTAGAAGCGAGCTCCATTACCCGAGCCGGAAATAGCGTACGTGGTTGTTGGTTGTGGTCTGATGCGACGTGGTTACGACTCTGGGATTTTTATTCTTGTGTTGGAATTAAAACCTGCTCTTTTTGCTGTTGTTTATTGTGCGTTCGCTAAAACGGCAGAGCAAAGAAAGGAAATTACAATATTAGAGGAGAATGCAGTGTAGGCTTGTATTTTAAGCTCTTGTTGTGATGCTTAAAGACAAAATTCTTTTCAATTTTTATTTCTCTGCCTCGTACTTCCCCTCTCCCTTCTCACCGTTCCTCTCCCCTTCCCCTTTTTTCTCCCGTCTCCCCCTTTTTTTCTCCCGTCTCCCCCTTCCTCCTTTCCCTTCCCCTATCCCTTTTCCTCCTTTCCCTTCCCCTATCCCTTTTCCTCCTTTCCCTTCCCCTATCCCTTTTCCTCCTTTCCCTTCCCCTATCCCTTTTCCTCCTTTCCCTTCCCCTATCCCTTTTCCTCTCTCTTCCCTCGTCTCCTCCTTTCTGTCCCCTCCTTTTCGACCACCCCTCCTCAATCCCTTTCCCTAAATTTTACCTTTTTTTCCTCCCCATCCCCTTTACCATTTCCTTTCCCTTCCCCTTCCCCTCTCATTTTCCCTTTCCTTTTCCTTTTATCCCCCCCCCTTCCCCTTCAACGTCCCCCTTCCCCCCTATCCTCCCCCATCTACACCCCCTCCCCCTTCCCCCCTCCCCTGTCTCCTGTCTCCTGTCTCCTTTCTCCTTTCTCCTTTCTCTCTGTTTCTTTCGTTTTTTTTGTTTTTTTCTCTCTCTCCATCTTCCGTGCGTCAAGATCTTTTATTCTGGTTTTATTTACGTGGACAGCTCCAGGTGGCAGAACGTCTTCGGGAACCCATTGCATTTGCATAGGTATTGCTTGGGCGGGCGGTGCCTTCTCGCGGCCCCTCGATCGGCGGGCGGGGCACCAATTCACATGGGAGGGGCACGCTTGTATGCAGGTGTCACTTATGTCAGTCCCACGATAACTATGGCTATAGTTATCGCTCTCGGTTACCTACTACCATTATTATTACCACCTACCACTACTGTTACTACCACCACCACCTACTACCACTGTTGATACCACCACCACCTACTACTACTGTTACTACCACCACCTAACACCACTGTTACTACCACCACCACCTACTACCACTGTTGATACCACCACCACCTACTACTACTGTTACTACCACCACCTAACACCACTGTTACTGCTACCACCTAACACCACTGTTACTACCACCACCACCTACTACCACTGTTGATACCACCACCACCACCTACTACTACTGTTACTACCACCACCTAACACCACTGTTACTACCACCACCACCTAACACCACTGTTACTACCACCACCACCTACTACCACCACTGTTAATACCACCACCACTTACTACCACCACTGTTAATACCACCACCACTTACTACCACCACTGTTAATACCACCACCACTTACTACCACCACTGTTAATACCACCACCACTTACTACCACCACTGTTAATACCACCACCACTTACTACCACTACTGTTAATACCACCACCACTTACTACCACTACTGTTAATACCACCACCACCTACCACTACTGTTAATACCACCACCACCTACCACTACTGTTAATACCACCACCACTTACTACCACCACTGTTAATACCACCACCACTTACTACCACCACCACTTACTACCACCACTGTTAATACCACCACCACCTACCACCACTGTTAATACCACCACCACTTACTACCACCACTGTTAATACCACCACCACTTACTACCACCACTGTTAATACCACCACCACCTACCACCACTGTTAATACCACCACCACCTACCACCACTGTTAATACCACCACCACCTACCACCACTGTTAATACCACCACCACTTACTACCACCACTGTTAATACCACCACCACCACCACTTACTACCACCACTGTTAATACCACCACCACCACCACTTACTACCACCACTGTTAATACCACCACCACCACCACTTACTACCACCACTGTTAATACCACCACCACCACCACTTACTACCACCACCACTTACTACCACCACCACTGTTAATACCACCACCACCACCACTTACTACCACCACCACTTACTACCACCACCACTGTTAATACCACCACCACCACCACCACTTACTACCACCACCCACTTACTACCACCACTGTTAATACCACCACCACTTACTACCACCACTGTTAATACCACCACCACTTACTACCACCACTGTTAATACCACCACCACTTACTACCACCCACCACTACCACCCACCCACCACCTACTGCCGCAATCTCTTTAAATCCCATTATAATTCTGGAAATCTATGCATAATCGAGTGAATAGATACACCTTTTTTTGTTAATGTTTTATCAAATCTAATTGACTTCATACAAAGGCCGCTTTAAAACATACACGCTAATTAAGTGCTTCCTCGCTGTCGTAAAATGATTTTGGAAAATTTGGAAAGATATGGCGAGACAATGAGACAAAGGATGGGCGAGGATGAAGAAAGTGAAAGGAGGTAGTGAGGAGGAGGAAAATTGCGGGGAGGAAGAGACGAGGCAAGAGAAAGAGGAAGAACAAGGATGAAGATGTGGAAAGAGGGATAGATAGAGGGAGAGGGAGAGATCCTGTAGCGAAAAATGGGGTTACAAATAGGGAGGGGAGTAGGGGAGTAGGGGAGTAGGGGACGACGCGTAAAGTTTAGAGAGGCAGCTTAAGAAGGCGACGTCTCGAATGATGCATTGTTGCCAGAACTTTGAGTGAGACATTACCCCCCCCCCCCATCGTTTCACCTCCCTCCACCCTCCCTCCCCTTTCCCTTCCCTCTCCTTCGTCTCCCTTTTCCCCTCCCTCCCTCCCTCCCCCTCCCTCCCTCCCTCCCTCCCTCCCTCTCCTTCCCTTCCTCCCTCCCTCCCTCTCCTTCCCTTCCTCCCTCCCTCCCTCTCCTTCCCTTCCTCCCTCCCTCCCTTCCTCCCTCCCTCCCTCCCTCCCTCCCTCTCCTTCCCTTCCTCCCTCCCTCCCTCCCTCTCCTTCCCTTCCTCCCTCGCTCCCTCCTCCTCCCCTCCCCCTCCTCCTACTCCCTCTCCCCCTCCTCCTCCTCCTCCTCTCCCTCCTCCTCCCTCCCCCTCCTCCTCCTCCCTCTCGCCCTCCTCCTCCCTCTCCCCCTCCTCCTCCCTCTCCCCCTCCTCCTCCCTCTCCCCCTCCTCCCTCTCCCCCTCCTTCTCCTCCCTCTCCCTCCTCCTCCTCCTCCCTCTCCCTCTTCTTCCTCCTCCCTCTCCCTCCTCCTCCTCCTCCCTCTCCCTCCTCCTCCCTCTCCCTCCTCCTCCCTCCCCCTCCTCCTCCCTCCCCCTCCTTCTCCTCCCTCCCCCTCGTCCTCCCTCCCCCTCCTTCTCCTCCCTCCCCCTCCTTCTCCTCCCTCCCCCTCCTCCCTCTCCCTCCTCCTCCCTCCCCCTCCTCCCTCTCCCTCCTCCTCCTCCTCCTCTGCCGCTTCCCTTACCCGTCTCTCATTTGTAATTTGATATAAGTACTTGAGCGGCAGCCTTCCGAAGTGGGAGGGGGGGAGGGGGGGAGAGAGGGGGTGCGGAAGGAGTCAAGTAGACATAAATTGAGCCGGGGTGGGGTGGGAGGGGCCAGGTCAGGGAAGAGGAGGGGGGAAAGGGAGAGGGAGAGGACGCGGGAACTTGTGTCATCAAGTCGTTAGAGCGGGTCACTTTTCAGCCATTATTAGATGTTTTGTTTTTTGTTTTGTTTTTTCCTATTTTTTATCGGTAACTGCTTGTTTTTGGTGGGGTGTATGATGGTTGATTGTTTTGCGTATCAGTGTTTTAAAGTATTTTTCGATTATTTCATTGTATTTCTGCAGAACTGCTCTTCCCATGTATGTTGTTTTTTTTTGGTCACTAGTTTTGTTTATGTACCTCTTTATTTATTAATCTAATAACTTATAAATAACTTAATATTTAATATGTATCTTCATACGCATGTTTACGCAAAGTCGGATGGACGCGCCATGTGCAGATGGCGAGATCTAATTAACTCGTACTCTCCCTCTCCTTCCTTCCTCTCTCCCTCTCCCTCTTCTCTCTTCGTACCTTTGTAAGAAAGAATGTACACTATTTTTTTCCCCAACCTTCAAAATTACGAACCTGTTGAAGTCACGGTCTAATGAGGAATCCTTTTCCTTTTTCTCCCTTTGCAGATTTTTGACGACGTCTACTTGTTACGTCACCGCCGCGTGGCCCGACGCTCGGCCGACCCGTCGCTGCTGCACCACGAGAAACTCATCTCCGAGCCTCATGTGAGTAGGGCTTTCTCGCTCTCATTTGCGTGCTGGTCTAGGATTTTTTTTTTAGGTTTATTGGTTTTCGAATTTGCGAGGGGCGGGGGGATTTGATGTGTAATTGCTTTGATTAATAGCTGATACGTTTTTTTTTTTTGACTGGCAAGTTGTGTAGGTTCTAATTTTGTGTGCAATTAAGCCTTGCATTACAAGTCATTGCATAGCCTCCACACAGAACGATTTCCTCTAATGGAACATGACACGTTGCTGTATTCACTTAATTCAATTCCCACTGTGGAGATTGTAATCGAAGTCCATTCGCTACTAACACTTAAAAAGTGTAGACCTTTATACACTTAGGAACAAGATGAGAATTCTGCTAGATTAGACAGAATTGCTATCAACCTAAATATCAAACAAAGTCAAGTCAGATTAGGCAAAGTTAGCTTTTATTCAACTCCTCTTGACTTAGCTTGAATTCCACTCACCTTCTCTTGACTTAGCTTGACTCTCCACTCACCTTCTCTTGACTCAGCTTGACTCTCCACTCACCTTCTCTTGACTCAGCTTGACTCTCCACTCATCTCAACTTGACTTAGCTTGACTCTCCACTCATCTTAACTTGACTTAGCTTGACTCTCCACTCATCTCAACTTGACTTAGCTTGACTTTCCACTCATCTCAACTTAGCTAAGCTTGACTCTCCACTCATCTCAACTTAGCTAAGCTCAGGTCCGTAGAAGCACGAGCGGGGACTCCACTCGGGCGCTAATGAGCCTTTGTCTCGAGCAGGTGCGGTGGGCCGAGCAGCAGGTGGTGAAGCGGCGAGTGAAGCGGGACTTCATGCACCAAGATCGCTCCGCCAAGTACACCTCCACGTGGATGGACGATCCCAAGTGGCCGCAGATGTGGTATTTGGTAAGTGGAGGTGGATTTTAAAAAGGGTGGTGGTTCGGATTCGGACGTGGCGTTTCGGGAATGGTTCGAATGGGGAAGAGAGCTTGGTTCTGGTTTGAGTGGTTGGTCGGTGTGTTCGGTTGTGCGCGTTGACGTATGTATGTGTGATAGGATTTTTTTTTTTTTTTCATCTTTATGTATCTTTTGATTTGTGGATGTATGTAGTGTATGTTGTGAATGTATGTATGTAATGAATGTATGTATGTAATGTATGTTTTTATGTAATGTATCTAATGCTTGTGTGTTATGTATGTAATGTAATATATGTATTTAAAGGATGTATGTATTTAAAGGATGTATGAATTTAAAGGATGTATGAATTTAAAGGATGTATGTATGTAAAGGATGTATGTATGTAAAGGATGTATGTATGTAAAGGATGTATGTATGTAAAGGATGTATGTATGTAAAGGATGTATGTATGTAAAGGATGTATGTATGTAAAGGATGTATGTATGTAAAGGATGTATGTATGTAAAGGATGTATGTATGTAAAGGATGTATGTATGTAAAGGATGTATGTATGTAAAGGATGTATGTATGTAAAGGATGTATGTATGTAAAGGATGTATGTATGTAAAGGATGTATGTATGTAAAGGATGTATGTATGTAAAGGAAGTATGTATGTAAAGGATGTATGTATGTAAAGGATGTATGTATGTAAAGGATGTATGTATGTAAAGGATGTATGTATGTAAAGGATGTATGTATGTAAAGGATGTATGTATGTAAAGGATGTATGTATGTAAAGGATGTATGTATGTAAAGGATGTATGTATGTAAAGGATGTATGTATGTAAAGGATGTATGTATGTAAAGGATGTATGTATGTAAAGGATGTATGTATGTAAAGGATGTATGTATGTAAAGGATGTATGTATATAAAGGATGTATGTATGTAAAGGATGTATGTATGTAAAGGATGTATGTATGAAAAGGATGTATGTATGAAAAGGATGTATGTATGTAAAGGATTAAAGGGTGTATGTATGTAAAGGGTGTATGTATGTAAAGGGTGTATGTATGTAAAGGGTGTATGTATGTAAAGGGTGTATGTATGTAAAGGGTGTATGTATGTAAAGGGTGTATGTATGTAAAGGGTGTATGTATGTAAAGGATTAAAGGGTGTATGTATGTAATGTTTGTATGTGTGTATACAATGTTTGTATGTGTGTATACAATGTTTGTATGTGTGTATACAATGTTTGTATGTGTGTATACAATGTTTGTATGTGTGTATACAATGTTTGTATGTGTGTATACAATGTTTGTATATATGTAATGTATCTCTGCAATGTACGTGTGTTTTCACTTACGATTTCATTCCCGCAGAACCGCGGCGGCTCCCTGGACATGAACGTGCAGCCTGCGTGGGCGGAGGGCGTGTCCGGCAAGGGCGTCGTGGTGACGATCCTGGACGACGGCCTGGAGAAGGACCACCCCGACCTCATAAAAAACTACGTGAGTTCCCTCCCCGTTTGATGACGATTTGGTTTTCATGTTAATTAGATTGGATAATTGGAGAGCTCTTGGATTTCGGTGCCGATTGGGTGAAGTTTGGGAAAATTGCGTCGTCTTTATGGAGAGCCGGACGCTTTTTTTCTTTCTTTCTTTTTAGGGGGCGTGGATGTAAAACTTGTAATTATCATGCAGATATTGTTGAGCGTAATGACTACCATTCGTACATTGACCTTTTTTTTTTTTCCCCCTCTTTTCTTCCTTTTTTTTAATGAAAATATCAGGACCCCAATGCCTCGTACGACGTGAACAGCCACGACCCTGACCCGATGCCCCGCTACGACCTGGTGGACTCGAACCGCCACGGGACGCGCTGTGCCGGCGAGGTGGCCGCCGACGCCAACAACTCCATCTGCGCCGTCGGGGTGGCCTACGAGGCGTCTGTGGGAGGTGTGTGTGGGGAGGGGAGCCTTAGGGGAACGCTTGGGGGTAGTGGGGGGAGGTATGGGGGTGGGATACGTGTTTGAGATACGTGTTTGAGTGATTGATGGAGTCAGGGTCATTGGGTGATTTGTGGTGCACTTTTTTTTTTTTTTTTTAATCTTACGATTGACGATATTTTTTGTATTAATGCTTGTTGTTAGACTTAAAAGGCTTGAATGTATAATTGCTGACGCTCATCTTTGCTTCCTCCTCCTCCAGGTGTCCGCATGCTGGACGGCGACGTGACGGACGCAGTGGAGGCGCGGTCCCTGGCCCTCAACCCGCAGCACATCGACATCTACTCGGCGTCTTGGGGCCCCGACGACGACGGCAAGACGGTGGACGGGCCGGGGCAGCTGGCCACGCGCGCCTTCGTCGAGGGCATCCGGAACGTGAGTCCCGGGGTTGGGGAGGAAGGGACGAAGGGGAAAAAGGTTGAGGAATGGGTTTGGTTGTGGTTTGTCTGTTTATTACTGTAGGATTTATCTTTTTTATTTAAGGAATATTCATTTTATTTGTATTTATTTTTTTTAAATGCTGGGGTCGTTTTTGAGTTTGAGGAATAGGTTTTCATTTGTTTTATTGTATGCTGGGCTATATTTCCCTCTCTTTAAAGCTCATGTTGGGGGATATATCAGTGTGACTTGTGTTTCTTTGACAGGGGCGAGGTGGTAAGGGTTCCATCTTCGTGTGGGCTTCAGGAAACGGAGGTCGAGATCAAGACAACTGCAACTGCGACGGCTACACGAACTCCATCTGGACCCTGAGCATTTCGTCAGCTACAGGTTTGATTTTTTTTATTTTTTTTTCAAATTTCGGTTTGGAGACATTTCGGAATATAAGTAGGTTAAGAATGTATATTTTTTTTGTTTCGGTCTTAATGTAGGCAGGTGCGTAGGATAGCTTTAACCAAAATATACTCATACAATCTCCCACTTGTCTCACCCCCTCCCCCCCGGCCCGTCTGCCCACCCGCCCGCCCACCCACAGAAAGGGGTCGCGTCCCGTGGTACTCGGAGGCGTGCAGCTCCACCCTGGCGACGACCTACAGCTCCGGCTCGCTTGGGGAGAAGCAGATCGTGACCACCGACCTGCACCACTCCTGCACGTCGTCGCACACGGGCACGTCGGCCTCCGCGCCCCTCGCCGCCGCCATCTGCGCGTTGGCCCTGCAGGTCGGGACTGCCGGTGGCTCTTGGACTGTGTAGTTCTGGATGTCTGCTTATTTATGTCTATGTATTTGTTATCTAAGTGTCTACTTATCGGTTCATTGTTTGTCCATTTGGATGGGTATATGGTGTTCGAGATAATGTACTGGGATTTCGGGTTCTTGATTTTGGTTACATTTCTTAAGCGGTTGGAAGGGTTGTTTTCCATGTAATGAAGAGAAAGATTGTCATTGCCTTTTTTCCGCAACTGCTATCATGCATTCATCCTCCTGATTCATGCAATACCCCTTATATATCCTCTCGGCAAAGTCTGGCAATGTGCATGACATTCGCTTCGGTTTCAGGTGAACCGAGACCTGACGTGGCGCGACATGCAGCACATCGTTGTCCGAACGGCGCGGCCCGAGAACCTGGAGGCGCCCGACTGGCAGAGCAACGGCGTCGGCCGCCACGTCTCGCACAGGTCGGTTCCTTGGCGCATGACGTCGTGTGCATGTGTACAAGATGCGCGTTTATTTTTTCTTTTATTTGTGTGCGTGCGTGCTCATGTGCGCGCGCGTGCACTCGCGTCCGTCATCTGCTGTATGACCTTTATTATATGTTTGAGCATTTGCGCTATCTACTTTCGCAATGCAAATGTGTTATAAACTGCAATCATTGCATTTATTTCCGATGCAGAATAACGGATCTTTTGTGGAGAAAGAGTCAGCAAAATGTCACCGCGCGGACGCTCCTCTCCTGAAACCTATTTTTATTTCTCATCCCCCCAGGTTTGGTTACGGCCTCATGGACGCCTACGCCATGGTCCAGCTGGCCCGCAACTGGACCAGTGTCCCGACGCAGAGGAAGTGCGAGGTGGCCGCGTCGCACATCGACAAGTGAGCCGCTTTCCGTATTTGAGTTTGCTGTTACTGTTGCGTTTCTTTTATGATCATTGCAATTTTTCGTTGTTTTTGGTATTACTGTTATTGTAATCGTTGACATTATCATTAGCATTACTGATATTATGATTATTATTATTGATTGATCATTCGTTCCGCCAGACTGATCCCACAGAAGAGCTTCGTCACGCTGGAACTCGATGTCACAGACTGCCCGGGCGTCAACTACCTGGAACACGTGCAGGCCAAGGTCAGTGCGTGCGGAGCGAAAACGTGATGTTATTCTATCTCCCGTTTTGTGCTTGAAAAGAAAATTTTCCCGCCTCTTCTTTTGTATGAAGTTAATTTTTTTTTCGCTCCGTTTATTTCCCTAAGCATCGCCCGTATAAAATATCCTTCCTTTTCCCTCGACCTTAGGTATCGCTGACAGCTGATCGCCGAGGTGACATTGAGATCTACCTGTCGTCGCCGTCAGGAGTGAAGTCCACTCTCCTCGCCCAGCGCCCGCACGACAACTCCCGCACGGGCTTCCACGTGAGTCGCTGGGGGGGTGGGGGGGGGAGGTGTTTCGACGGAGAGGGACTTGGGTTTCGACGGAGAGGGACTTGGGTTTCGACGGAGAGGGACTTGGGTTTCGACGGAGAGGGACTTGGGTTTCGACGGAGAGGGACTGGGGTTTCGACGGAGAGGGACTGGGGTTTCGACGGAGAGGGACTGGGGTTTCGACGGAGAGGGACTGGGGTTTCGACGGAGAGGGACTGGGGTTTCGACGGAGAGGGACTGGGGTTTCGACGGAGAGGGACTGGGGTTTCGACGGAGAGGGACTGGGGTTTCGACGGAGAGGGACTGGGGTTTCGACGGAGAGGGACTGGGGTTTCGACGGAGAGGGACTTTATTTCCCTTTTTTGTTTGTGTTTGCAAATGGTGAATAAAATTAATGTCTACATCATCACAGATAAAAGATCAGTTTTCTCATTGATACATTTGAAGTACGATATCTGGCAATGAAGAGAAGAGAATGATTTTCTTTCCCGTGCTCCAGGCAGATATCGATTGCCATTTCGTATTTCTTCTAAATTGTTCCTAAAAGATCAAAATAATTGACACTCCTTTGTATCGTCAGTCGTGGCCTTTCATGACCGTCCACATGTGGGGTGAGCGACCCCTGGGAAAGTGGAAGCTGGAGATCCACAACAACGGACACTTCTTCACCACAGGTAAGTCGTGATGAAGTGGAAGTGGAAGTGGAAGTGGGTGTGAACGAAGTGGGGGTGGACTTGGATGTGGAAGAGTGGATGTGTAGTGGTAGAAATGAAAGTTGGTGTGGAAGAAGTGGGGGAATTGGAAGTAGTAGTGGATGAAGTGAAAGTGGAAGTGCGGGAGGTGGTGGAAATGGGTCTGTGGTTATGGTTGGGATATGCATATGTTAGAAGCAGCGAGAAGTTAAGCGAGATAGGTGGCTAGATGGGTATGGAGGCATTCGGTGGGTTGGAACACAGTGGAAAAGGCCAATCAAGCGGAGGAGGCCCAAGCCATGTGCACTGCGCACTGAAAGCCACTCCGTCACAAAAAACAACTAAATTGATTCACACACACCCAATCACACTCACACTTGTACTCGTACTCGTACCCATATGCACGCGCACGGGTGCGCACACAAATACACTCAGGTTTAATGTGATTTTTTTTTTTTTTTTTTTATTAGAGCAAGCTACTATTTGAAGGGGAATGAATGTGAGCAGGGAATGCATAGGAAGCAAAACACAAAAGAAAAAGTATTGTGATTGTACATCTATAATTTAACGGAGTAGAAAATATATGGGTTTCAGTAATTATAAAAGTGTGTGCGACCTTTGTGTGCAGAATTCGTAATGAAATAAGGTGTGCTTGGTTTTAGCACTTGTGGTTTGGAGTTTTAGTTGTGTAAGAATGCGGGGAAGGGCCTGTAGTAACTCAAGTAGTTTTATTTTATATTTCGTTAGTTTATGGTTTAGGTGTGGAGAGACTTTCTAGTTTTTTTTATTCCTCTCTCCCCAAAGAGATTATTAGTTCCTTGAACACTTGCTTTGAAGGATTTTCAGAAGTCAACTTTCATAGAACTTCAAGGAAGCTGAAGTGTATATCTTAGATGCAATTTTTATAGATAGTGGGTTTTATCTTAAATCAAATTTGTTATGTTGGCTTGAGACAAGTTAGTTTATTGATTATTTCAAAAAGCTTATTTGTTTGAATTCCGTTTTCTTGGAAAATAAATATGCTTTAAAAATTAACAACATGAATAACAGTTGATGATTAACTTCATTTTTTAAAAATCATGTAAATTAAGGACTTATTTTTAACGTAAACATTTTCACTTTTTTCGTATTTTTAACAAGGAAACAAATAATTTTTTTTTCCGATGTTTTTGAGTTGCCTAAACAAAGACCAGTAATTCCAGAGGCTTTGAAGTTGATGATGATATTTGGTCGGAAAAAACTTTGATATTTCCGAATGATTTTGATGAGGATGAACAGGCCTTTTTAGTGATAACATTTTTCAAAATCATTTTACTGTGGTACATTATTATTATTATTATTATTATTATTATTATTATTATTATTATTATTATTATTATTATTATTATTATTATTATTATTATTATTATTATTATTATTATTATTTATCTGTTATATATATTGTTTTATTTCCTGTTATTATTATTATAATTATTATTGACAGATAATTGTTACTGTTGAAGTTATCGTTATTATTATCCTTATTACTATTAGTATTATCATTATCGTTATCCCTGTTGCTCTTATTGCCATTATCATTATTTTTGTCTTCTTTATATTCAACTACAAGTGTAGGATGAAGGAATCCTGACAAAGAATTCTACAAAATCGTGGTTTGAAATTGAAGTTACAGGGATTCTCAATGATCTTAGGCCCTTCTGGAATTAGTCCTTTTCATACCCGGGAATGTGATGGATTCCTGAGCAAAGAGGAAAAATCTGATTATTGAGGCAGACATTTTGATTCATTTCCCTTGCCATAGTTTAAAAAAATAGAAGGTATATTTTGTAGTAATGTGAAAAATATATGTGTATGTTTTGGGAAAGAAACTTTTGGGTAGATGGTCGGGTCCTAATTCGATTTATTGTGATGGTTTTGTTTGTTTATGTTGGAAAAGAAAAACAGTATTTTTTTTAATGATGCACAATAAAAATGGTTATAAATAACACTGCCAGATTTAGATTTCTATGAGAGTTAAGAGGGGAAAAGATGCATGGTGGTTTGTAAGGATTTTTTTACTTTTGTGTGGCCAATGTTTTCCAATTTATATGCTAAGGATAAACTAAAATGAAGTCTATAATACGATGCCTGAATCTAACTGCATGTTTTTTTTTCTCTCTCTCTTTCTCTCTGTCTCTTGAGAGTTTGATTGAGACTTCTGGTGATGGAAATTTGCAACATTTCATTTATAATTTTTGGTTGTTTTTTTAAAAGATTTTTGCACCAAAGTGTAGATATTTTTTTTAACAGGGTCCAGTATGTATTATACTTAGATTGTTTTTATATTTTTTAGTGGTTACTCTCCCTGCTTTTCATAATAAGAATCATAGGTTCCACCAGGGTAATGGCTACCTCAACTTTTCCCGTCAAAATACGCTGTGTTGGATAATTCTCTTTTGTGTGAGACCTATAGCGTTAGAGAACTTGAACCAGTGCTTTGGTGGTGGGGGTAGTAGTACTGTATTTACAGTGGGTTTCACGGGCTAAGATTTCTACTCTGTGCGCACCCGGGGAGAGGCAGACCTCCTTGATAGTGTAGCTAAAGTGCACTGCCCCCTTCCTGCCTGCTGCTGCCTCTGCTGACCCTTCTGTTCCTGCTGCTGCCTTCTAGGAGCCACCCTACTGGAGCGCTGGACACTCATCTTTTATGGCACCAGAATAAACCCAGACAAGTGGCAGGCACGCTGGGGGCGCAGAGACCGTGGTGGGGGGGTCGGGGGAGGAAGGGAGACCGCCCCGGCCATCTCCCGTCCTCCTCCTCCTCACCCGTCGACCACTCCTCCTACCACGACTACCACATCTACCACACCCGGTACCACACCCAGACCATGGCACTCCTACCAGCCTAAAAAACCCACATACTCTTTACCCCCACAACCTCCACACTACGAGTCACATCCTGCCCCCATTCGCCCGCCCAACCACCGCGACAGCTCCCATCACAAGGGTAAATAGAAGGGGATTCCCCGAACTTCCCTCGGTAGCAGCACCCTCGTAATCAGCATGCGAATGGTAGCTCTAAATGGCAGTTGTTGCATGCTTTATGTGGAGACTCCGTGTTGATTTCACAGCCAGAGAATTTCTTTTGTTGTTACTGTTGCTGCTGTTCCTGGAGCATGGTTTCGTGTAAATGTTGAACTAAAGACGATTGAAAGGAAAGTCCATTTTGAAGGCTCGTTCGATGTGTTTGTTTATTTGTTTGTTGTTCATTTTTATTCTGTAATAGAGAGGTAAATAGGTATTTTTTTTAAATCTTGAAACTGGGAACATGAGCGTTTGTTTAGTGAAGGGCTACTGCATGGCGAAGTAAGTAATACATTTGCGTCTAGAATGGTGGTGCATCTAAGTCATCCTGGAGAGAAGCATGAGACATTTCAGACGCTTTAATAGTATATTTGTGGCAATGTATGGCGAAACTTTTTTTGTGATTAAAAAAAAAAGTTAAATATTCACACTTCTTTAACTAATAGACTCTGTGGTTACTGATATCCAAAAAGGGGACATCAGGCACTGTTTTCTCTCGTGTACACCATCTTCCATTCTTCCGCCAGCGTAGCCATCCTTGTAGGCTTTCTAAAGATGTGTAACGCCGCTGTCGAAATCCAGAACTGTTGCTTCGGAAATAAACCAGATGCATGTTTCATCACTAGTGTAAGGTCTGCTTTCAGTTTTTTTTGTGTGTCTTAGGATAAATTCCCCACGGATTGTTGCCAAAGAAGCGTGCAGTAGTAAAGAATAATGACTTCATCTCTGAGTCTGAAGATAAGTACTGAACAGCAGCTAGTTGAAAATAAAAGCTGTAGTAAGAATTGCTGTAATGAGGATGACTGCTGTAACCACTGTGCTTTAGGACAAGTATGGCATTATGTGAAGGTCCAAGAAGACAAGCGGGCGTTGCATGAGCGCCAGAGTTCCCTTAGAGAGGAGGCATGACGTCTTTTTGTTAATTTCCTTTGTTATGGTCTGCTTTTGTATATGGGGGATTATGTACAAGAAGAATAATTGCAGTATGTGAATGTGGCTGATGTCTTTGATCCTTTTGTTTTTATTATTATTCCAATATCTAAGGAACGTGCTGTATAGTCTTTCCTTTTGCCATTTTATTTTTTATTTCCTATTTTATTCAGTGTGCTCTTAGTACCTGTGCATTATGGTCGATGCTTGTGCATGTATTTTTATTATTTTTTTTTATTTTCTTTTTTAGGGATATAAATATTTATGATTTGGATAAATTTTATTCTTTAACCTATAATATTCTATGAGTTACCTTACTGTTTTATTATGTTTTTTCAGTGATTCAGATACTGGTTAGGATGAAAAGCGGATCATTGATATACATAGAGGAGTTATTGGAGGGAGGGAGCACAGGAAGTAGGGAGATGAAGAAGCATGCGATAATCATTTTCCTGTTTCCCTTACAGTGCAATAAGAAAGTGCCATTAGACTAATGGATCTTGTTTTTGGCAGACAAAGCTGAGGTGAAGGAATGGAGCCTGATTCTGTACGGCACGGAGACGGAGCCCGGGCAGCCGGTGTCCCCGCAGCAGGACACCCAGTCCGCCGACGATTCCCACGCCAGCGACACGGCCGTGCACGAGTCCGTCGACACCACCGAAGGCAAGACAGAGACTCGGGACCCTGACAGCATGGGCGTGGGCCACTCGTCGGCTGCGGCAGCCTCGCCGACTCCAACTCCCTATACGCTACAGCTGTCGGCCATCCAGAAGGCGCTGCCACCTGGCTGCAGCCGCGTGGACGCCGCTGGGGCCTGCATAGGTTTGTGCCTTGTGGTGGTGGTGGTGCACTTGGTGGTGGGTGGTATCCTTGTGGGTCAGCCTAACCCGCGGAAAGTGCTGTGCGCGGGGGGGCGACCCGAGTTCCCCCATGGCGGGAGGCCGCGGGGAGAGGCCTCGGGAAGCGCAGGAACACTTGTTAGTGAATCTAAGTGTGACGCCCTGCAAAAGGTGGGGGCTGTGGATAGTGCATCGCCGGCCTTATTACAGCAGCCAACTTTGTTAGTTAGGTGCAGTTAGTGTCAAGGATTTTAGCTTTTTAGTCTTTTTATTTGTACAACATAATGAATGGATTTACACTTGAGGATGATGAGTCCCTTGTCTTAGGGTAAAGTGGAAGAAAGCCCTTCAGGCGCAGGTCAGTAGAGTGATGGCCATATCCACAGCCTGATGCTTCTGAAGCCAAGGGTTGAGTTGGTGTTGGAGGTCAGTCTACTGATACAATATTGACCAGATAATTCCAGGGTTTATTCATTATAATTTTCAGCAGAGTTCACAGACTGAAACTAAAGGAAAAAAAAACTAAAAACCTAAAAAAAATGCTAAATCAAAAAACCCTCCAGCTCTTTTGATGTATAGATGTTTGAAAGCTAAAAAAAAAAAAAAGCTTTTAAAAAAGTGGAAGCTCAGACTTCTCATCTGCCCTTGAGAATTGTTTCATAGAGTGCCTTTGGCATTTTATACTCATTTTTACTCTACAAACTTTAGATATATATATATATCTTGAAGCTGCCTCTGTAGTCTTGGGCTAGATAGCCTTGTGAGTGTTGAGCTTTAGTGTTGGAGCCAGAGTTTTAGCCACCAGTTATTTGAGGGGGAGATTTTTAGCCCCTGTTAAATTTTTTTGGGTTAGATTTTTTGTTTGTTCTTATTGTACACGTTTTTATTCATCTATTTTTGGTTCAGTTGTTTTCTAGTTGGCATATGAGAATCCCAGTTGATTTTTAAGCATGTGTATGTGATGGAAGGTTGCAGAAGGCCCGAAGAATTAGGAAAGAAAAAAGAGGTTGGATTGAAGTCTCATGCTGGACTAGCGAAAATCCTTTGTTAGGATTTATGGCAAGTCTTCCACCAAGGGATATACAATTTTTTTTTTTCATAGACATCTTGCTTATAAAATGTTTGGAGAAGGGGCTAAAATTTGAATGAAATCATAATCTGTTATCCTTAGCTAGTTGTCAGAACCAGTGGCTCAGATAGCAGGTGTTGGCCAGGGACCTCTGAAAAAGAAAATTTTGTGAATTTTTTTGTGGCTTGATAACTCTGGTAAATTCTCCACGAGTTACATTTTAGGTGCCTCCTGTCATTATATACATGTTATTGTTAGTAATATCTTATTTGCCACTTTTATTTATTAGTATTATTGATACTATTGTCAATTACTCAATGTTTTTATTCTTATATCACGAGGACTTTGATTTCAATTATTACTCCTTTATCAATATTTTCCTCGTTATCACTATTTTCCTCGTATCATGGATATTCGTAGCTGTAAGATGAAATGATTTTATTACTCCTTTAAGAATGTGGAAGTATTTTATACCAGTGCCATTAAGTGTGTGTGAAACTATTGCACATTTCCTTTCAGAGAGACTATTAGTATTATTTTTGCGTGTGTATGGCAATAGTTTGATGGAAACTCTAAGACTTTCACAGATCTTGTATTATGCTCATTACCTATATTTTGTACTCATGATGGCTCCAGCTGCATGTTGGCTGTTGCAAGTCTGAGGACTTTTGTAGAATGACAGATTTAAAGTTGACAATATAAACATACCAGTTCTTGGTGTCAGTAAAATGGAGTCCAGGTTCATTAAGGAAGGAAGTTACTGTTGTTCAGTTCGTGTAGGTTAAGTAATTATTTTTGCTGAACATCTTTTTTATTGCTTTATGTAAGGTTAAGTTCGACTGATGAAAAGATAGCCTCTCATATCCTTTTCTAGATTTTTTTTTTTTTTTTTCATCTTTTCTGTTTATAGGAAGGCCTAAGTATGTAGCACATTGATTTATACATGTTTTTTGTCTATGCTTTGGTGAATTTTCTTTACTTCATTTATTATCAGTAATATTGTCATCAATCTATTATTATTATTATTATTATTATTATTATTATTAATATTATTTTTTTTTTTTTTTTTTTTTTTTTTTTTTTTTTTTTTTTGCTCTTTACTTTATTTCTATATATATTTGCATGGGTGGACCTGAGTACGAGTTTTCTTACCTCACTTGTAACCAAAGATGACTTTTTTTCGTATTATGGTTAAACTGGTTGGCTTTGCTACCTAGTACTTTTATGAGTAATGTTCTCTCTATTATGGTACGAGGGGACAAAATTTCATTGCCCAGATGTAAAAAGTGTTCTACTGTCACCAACAGATGTACTTTTATCATTTTTTAAAGAATTGTGGGTGACCTTGATATAAAACTGTAACTTTCGATGCGTGTGTTCTAGCTCGATGACTGGTGAGTTGTAAATAGTGAATGTTGATTGACTGCAGTCTCTCTTTTACTAAAAAAGGAATGAAATAAACACTTTGCAGTGAGCTCTGTAGAACTTGCTGTGCATCACCACCTCTCACAACTATGTAAATAAGTATGAATGTGGTGTCTTATATGTGATGTGCATCTTTTTCCTTCATCTGTTTTTCTTTTTCCTTTTTAATTGAGAAATGGTGCTCATCAGGTGATGCCAAGTTTGAAAATCCTTCTTAGGGGGAAGGGGGGGGGGGAATGAGAAGGAAAAAGAAAGGGAAATATGAATAAGTATTTGTCATATTCATTGCGTGAGACTCGGAGTGAATAGAAAAGGAAAAACATTGTTTTTAATCCAGATGCTTTTATCTTTTGTTACTTTTTTCTTCAGAATTTCTAAAAAAATGAGTTAGAATGGAAGGATTTTGTGTCATTTTTGGTGCAATATTGATTCTGATTTTAATGTAAATTGTCGATCATTATTTAAAAGATTAATAGCTATTTATCTAGTTGTAGGAAGGTTCACACTATTCTTTTGTTGGTAATAGACATCTAATTTTATATTTGTGAAATAACAAATGCACTTTTTATTTATTGCAATATGATAGAAGTATAACCACAAGATGTATCTATATGATGTTTTGTCTCAGTCTGTTTTTAAATGCATTTATTGTTTTGAAAGATATGGATTGCTAGAAAAGCTGTACTAAACTTTTGAAAAAGCAAAAACACAAAAATAAAGAACATTCCAGATACTAAGTACTAATCATAATCATCACCACGAGTGGAGTTTATTTATTTCTCAGAATCAGAGTAATAGAGTAAATTTATTAATCACAGGGAGAATGAGTTCATGATTTTATCCAAAAATGTATTGATCGTTTCAAGCGGATTTAAAAGGTGTAAATTTTTTTTTGTACAGTTGATAGTAGGATTAACAAATGGATTTAAGATATTTATTTTAATCTCCTGTAAATAGTCGAGGAGTAAAGGAAGAAGTCATTTGGCAATATCAGTCTTGAATAATTGCATGCATATATCCTAATGCATTGTGATATGAGAGGGGAATGAAACAGTGTGTTTTTATACGAGTTCTAACACAAGAGGTAGAGTTAATAATGCGGGTTTCACAATAGCCATTTCTGCTCTTTACTTGCCAGAGGATGTGAAGAAAGATATCATGTGCACATGTGCAGGCAGGTGCTGGATATGTTGTATGTACTGTATGTTGAAGTGTTCATGTAGTCTTAATGTGGTACTTAAGAATGGAACAGAACGAAGGTTTTTGATCTTGTTACCACTGTCGGCTGGTGACGTATCTTGAATCACATATGGTTAATGATTGTTATGTTTTTTGACAGTGAGTAGGATGTAAGTTTGCATGATTCTACAGGATTAGGTATATATATAAATAATGAATTGAGATATTCTGCACTTGTTTAATCCCAGAGCGCATCAGCTGTGTTAATGAGTGTGTTTAGTGTTAATGCAAGGTTACCTCATAAAGGTTTATATTATATCATTATTTTTTTTAGTATGGAAGCACTTTTGTTTTTTATTTCTATACTTTACTTCAACAGCCTCCAGATTTTGCCATACTTTAGGTGCAATGATTTAAAATGCTTGTTATATGACTACATTGAAGCATGTTTCAAAGGTGACTGAAGAAAGTTCCAGAATACATAATACTCTCATTTTTAGTATAAGCTTTTCACTTGTACAGTATATAGTTTCAGACATGCACTTGAACTTGTGTATGATCATGTGCGATACTATTACGCGCACTCATACTTACACAAACTTCTCCACATTTGCTTTCCACATTACACCTGCAGTCACAAATTTGTGCTCCTACACACACACACTCATTTACACTTGTGTGGGCGCACGCATGCACACGTACGCATATGCACACACACACACAATCTTCTCTACCTTACCTTACCTTACCTTACCTTACCTTACCTTACCTTACCTTACCTTACCTTACCTTACCTTACCTTACCTTACCTTACCTTACCTTACCTTACCTTACCTTACCTTACCTTACCTTACCTTACCTTACCTTACCCTCCTACCTTACCCTACCTTACCTTACCTCCCTCCTACCTTCTTTCTTTCCTACTTACCTTCATTTTTACCTTCCTTCCTTACCCTACCTTCCTTTCTTACTTTACCTCCCTGCCATACCTTCTTTCCTTACCTTACCTTACCTTATATACTTTCCTTCCTTCCTTACCTTATATACTTTCCTTCCTTACCTTACCTTATATACTTTCCTTCCTTACCTTACCTTATATACTTTCCTTCCTTACCTTACCTTATATACTTTCCTTCCTTCCTTACCTTACCTTACCTTGCCTACCTTCCATCCTTACCTTATAGTAAGGATGGAAGGTCATTCCTCTCTTACTTCCTTCATTCCTTCCTAACTTACTTCCTTACCCATTTACTTACTTACTTTCCTTCTTTACTTCCTATCTACCCTATTACCCTACCTACCCTGTTACCCTACCTACCCCATCTTAGCTTACTACGAACCTTCCAACCAATATACATATACTGTATAAAGTTACTGTAACATAGTTCCTCAAGCAATAAGATATTGCAACAGAATGAGTTCCATATTGCTTTCTTTCGCAATGTAAAATTCCCTTCAGAAAGTGCTCCCAAATGTGGTATGAAGAAGCACATTAAAAGCCAGAGGCAGTAATTTTGCAAGAATCCAAAGAATCTGACAATTTTAAGTTCGGCATTGCAATGAAAGACAACGGGGTCGGCATTTTCTCTCCTTTCCAATTCTCACCATTATGTAGTGGTGGTGTCAGAATCTTCTTTGATTTGTCACATTTTTAATTTATTGATAATGTGTAAGAGTTTAAAGAATGTTGCCAAATGTTTGACGTTATCTTTCCTTCCCAATTTTTTTTTTTTTTTTTTAGCAGAATGTTTTTTTTTGCACTTTTCTTCTATTTCCTTTTGTTGGTTCTTATGTACGAGGCATTATTTTTTAAAATTTCTTTTCTTACTGTTTTGATGCTCTTGGTTACTTGATATTATTACCAAGGCGATACACATATGTTGCCGCGGACTATATATTTTGTCTTGTTTTCTAGTTTTTGATGATGCTTTAGTAACCACGATGTATAAATAATTTAGGGTTAATCGTATTTAGGTATATACCACTGTTTCTGAGAGTTAAGATATCTTTTTATCGTTCATTGTCTTTTGCAATCTTTAATATGTTAGAGATTATTCTTCTTACTGCATTTCTTTTAGCTGATTATATTTCAGTTATAAGTACTATGTCACGTTCCTTTTTCTAGAGACAATTTTGAAATTTTGTCGCATCAAACTTGCAGGGGTCAATTAGTCTTTATCAGTAGAGTACAGCAGTGGTTCTCAAAACATTGGTTGTGACCCTCATTTCCTGTGGTCTGTGGGATTGCTAGAAACAAAAAGAAAAAAAGTAAAATCAAAATGATATGAAAAAATAGAAAATTAAATTTGCTATATCGGAAATTTGAAAGATTTTATTTGCATTTTAGATTATAGTAAAATTTTTTTTTTTTTAATTAAACTTAATAAGGAGAAATATTTTTATTCTCCACCCTAAGGCTTACCAGACCAAATAGAAAAGTGATTAGGGTCGTGTCCAAAAAAGTTTGGGAAAAGCTGATGTACAGTGTTCCTTCAGATTCCCTTCTTTATATATATTCTTTGGTCTTTATGAAGTATTTTTGTCTGCTGTCATTAATTGTACTGTGATTCTGTGTTAAAACCCGAGTCCAGAATGTGAAGAAAGAAAAGACAGAGTTTTCTACCTTGAGTTCCTTTCATTTGTTAAATTTCTTTGTTTCTTCTGTTTGATGTATGTTTGGTTGTTAGTAGAAGGAAGACCTTTTTTATGAATTCCAGTGAGCAAAGTTCCTTCACATTTATTCTTGAATGTAGGGTCCAAAGAGGCAGAAAACTTATATTTTGGATTATTTAATTTTATTATATTATTTTTTTGCATGTGAGTAATATTTTTTGTGTTGAGAGCGAGAGAGCGAGAGAGAGAGAGAGAGAGAGAGAGGATGTGGAGAGCTAGTTGGCGTGCATTCTCATCTGGAGTCGAACATGATCCGCACATTGGCCAAGGGATTCGAATGTCTTACTTATATAGGATGGTGCAAGTATTTTCTCCTTAGTATTAAAATTGGTGAGTTTTCATGTTAGCAAGTCTTCAATTTGTCTTGTAAACTTGACTGAAATTGAAAGAGAAAATTCAAAAAGTGAATTGAAGTATTCTTTAGTAAGCTTAGTGACAGTGTGTGGCTTCAGCTTGAATGACTCTGTATTATGCTGAAGTTCTTTTATATTAAGTACCTGTCAGCCTGCCTGCCTGTTCACTTGTTTTCTTTGTTATGTAATACTGAGCTCAATTGTGAATGCTTGATAGAATCTGGTTGAAGGATTTTTTTATGAGGAGTGTGTATTTACAATTAAGGAACTTTCTGTGTTGGTGTTTTAAAGCTGCAAATCTTTTTATATATTACAAGTTTTTTGAGGGAAATGGTTGTGGAGAAGTTTAGTGTTCTCTGTCACATATCGTATGTTTGTCTTTGTAAAGA
>NC_061841.1:18945666-18965666 GCF_019202785.1 Penaeus chinensis
ATAATATTTAAGTTTGGATACTTGTTACTATACTCCTTTGGGGAACCAGGTGATAGAAATAGTAATTAGACAATAGGAAAGACTGTGACAGCTGCTGGTGTCCTTGTTCTTTGGGAGACTGAAAATCTGTAAGCAGGGAGGAACATCATTGGTTAAGCTTGTTTCAGGTTACGTTAAGATTTAGTCAAATGGAATCCACTTTTTCATGATGTTTATCTTGTTTTTTATTGTTCTACTAATGAAATTCAACATTTTGCACATCAGGATTTATGTGATGTTTATTCTCAACAGATGAATGTATGTGCTATAATCTCTAATCATACTTTGTCCTGTCTTTTTTTCTGAAAGTTGTTTCCTTTATGTTTATCTTTCCTTTTGTCTTCTTAGAATTCATTTCCACATGCATCTTACACAGCCTAGAAAGTCTCCTAACATAATCTACATACTAAAGCTTTGTTTCTCTCTTCATCTTTAATATGTATTCACACTCACTCTATAAAAAAAAAAAATATCCGTCATCTCCTCCTATGGCATTCTTTGTTGCCCTTTTTTTCTTTTAAATTTAACAGCCTGCAAAATACTTTTTCTTTACTCTTACATTATATCTTTTGAGTCTCTCCTCCCACCTCCTTCCCCTCCATTTTCTTTCTTCCTCATCCCATTGTTGCTCAAAACTCCTTTTGCTGCTTTTTGAGCTGCCACCACTCAAACACCACAAGTCTCTTGCCTACCTTTGCTGCCGTCGGTTGTCATTGTGGCAAGTGGCGGCTGCAGGAGGATATAAAGGCTGGGGTATTGGAGGTGGAATGGAGTTGGGTAAGCAAGACTGCAGCTGTGTGGTGGTGTTGGCTGTCGGTGTGCGTGTTGGTGTGGGGCCTCGCTGGCAACACTCGCCTGCTCACTGTACAGGTGAGTTGTTGCAGATTAACCTTTTTTAAGATTGCCAGACTAAAATAAAGAGATAAATTAAACAAATCCTCACCAAGTAAAATCTAACCATCCCTTTTGAACAACCAAAACTAATTAAAGCTTAAAAGAGTAGTTGTTTAATCAGCCATGCATCTAAACCGACTAATTATACATTAAGGAAAAGGATAAAAAGACATGTTATACATTGCATAGAGACCTTCTTATTGAATTTTTTTTCATTTATCTTTTCATTTGACATTATTGTAATGATCCTGCTTCTTCTCTAGGCCAATCTTTATTTTCTGGTAAATTATTGAGCAAAAACCCAGTGATTTTAGCACCACATCATCACACAGCTGCCTCTCCTCCTTCCTCTTTTTTGGGCAAGAGCATCTCCGGATAGAGATGCTCTCTCTTGATGTACTTCACTTTCACTCTGTCTCAGATTCTTGTTCCAGACGGGTTATCTTACACTTGGAATCTTTCTGCCAACTAACCACCATCTGTAAGTTGTTGCGACCATGCCATGTGCAAACAAAGATTTGTGATAGCGTGTTCATAGTGTCTGGGTCCAGGTGACAGACTGCTCATTGTGCACTTCATCTCTGCATGTGATAAAACCTTTTAGAATAGTCTTATTGTATTATGCATCTATTACATTTTTTGTATGATTATGCATACATAACATTTTGTATCATTTCATCAGCTTTTTTTTTTTTTTTTATGTGTGTATGAAGATTTTGTTAGTAGTATTTAAATGATGTAGGGTTGATGCTGGCTTGCAGACGACAGTGTTTTATAAATCTATATGGAGTGTTATCAAAGTGCATGATATTTTGTATTTTTAGAACAAAGTTTCCTCAAACCATAGTGATTATTGATTTTTTACTTTGTTATAAACTGAAATTAAATTGTGGTATTTTTGTTTTTCTTGTCAAAAATAAATGGATGTCTGCATGACAATTTAAACTTGTCCAATGCAATATAAAGCTTATTAACATGAAATGTGAAAGATAGAATAACTCTCATGACAAATGAATATCTAGCAGCATTTAAAACCTTGGAAACTGCCCAGACACTGACAGTCCAACCTACATTTACAGAATGCGAGAAGAACCATCTTCTGCATGGAGGTTTGTGTGTAGCCTCTTGTCCGGAGCACTACTATGGCTGGTTCCCTGAAAGGCTTGGAGCCACGGGGCCCCCTACATGCAGGCCCTGTCACTACTCTTGCCGCAGTTGTTCGGGGCCACAGGATTATGATTGCTCAAGTTGCTGGGGGGATGCTGTGCTCTACACTGCTTATGAGGTATGCTGTTACCTGTAAATCAATCATATTGTGTATAGGTTTGCATGTGACACTGTGCATGATATTTTGTATAATCATTTGTTATCCTTCCTTTTTGAGGTATACAAATTTCAACTTTTGTATGAAAATACCAAATTAAAAAGACTGTTATATCAGTCGAAGTTATTTCCATATGGTATATACACCTTACAGAATTAATAAACATGTACATCCCTCATCCTCTCATACACAAGACAACAATAGCCAGCACAGTTGTGACATTGAGTAACCAGTTTGGTTTTTATCCTGTGTTTGACTATATTTTTCTTCCCTTCAGGGTCAGAACTACTGTCACCCAAGCACCCTCCATGATGCCTATGAAAGCCTACAGTCCTGGTACAAGTTCCTGCTGGGTATCCTCCTGTGCCTGCTCATATTGGTGCTGATTCTTGCGGTGCTGGTTCTGCGAGCCAAGAATGCATCAAGGAGGTCGTACCCTGTTGTTGGAGTGCCTTCCCTTAGTCCAGGGGCTGGTGCCAAGTCTGCAAGTAATGGTGGCACTGCGTACGCACCTGTGCCAAAGGGAGACGCGGACGACCTGCTGACAAAAATAACTTTCCATGATCTTACGAGTGAGGACGAGATATAGTTATGATTCTTTTTTGCAAATTTTAATTGGAGAGAGGTTTAGAAAAAAGTTTAGAAAAAAAAAAAAGTATTGTGAATTGATTTTTTAAAAATTTTGTTCTCATTCTTTTTCTTAGTACTTATAACATAGTAATTTAGAAATTTAAAAGACATAAAGGTTCACCTAATAGTGAATTTATAAGAACTATAAGGCATTGTTGTAAAGCAATATAAAGATCAATAGTTTGTCAGTTAATGCTTTTGGAATATCATATTTTAATGTAAAATTTTGTATGACAAAGTATGATCTATTTATGTGGGTTTTGATGGTAAATTTGTTTTATGGTTAGGCACTGTTTTTGTCGATAAAATTCTGTTATTGGTTTTGTTTGAATGGTAATTTTAATTGAGGGATAGTAATGATGAACTTAATATGCATACTTAATGTTTTACAAAATGAATAATGTGAGATTAAATGCAAAGCAATTTGTTTTTATTATGAGATAATATATTAAGGATGATATACTTTATAGTGCTGATTAGCATTGGAACAGTTAGATTATTGATGTTTTATGCGAGTTCAAATGGTGAAGAAAAGATAGATTTTAAACAATGCCTAAATGTGTATCAGTACACGTAATTCATGGTAAAGATAAAACAAGTTCCAAATTGCTATTGAGTACAAAGCAATGCCGAAAAGTACTCTGGGCATTATTGTCTTTTACTCAAAGCTCACCATACATACTGTGATAGGATGAACATTTCCCACAAAATGTCTCCTTGCACTCTGTGGCTTCGTTGCATCCCTGTGGTCGTAAACAATGCACAAATTACTGAGTCCTATAGTAGCTTATGTGCTATCTGTAGGGAGTAGATGTATTGCTAATTGTGTTCGACTTGGCTAATTAAACACCATTCATGAAAATAATCTAGTGTATACTTGTTGTTTACTCTTGAAGGGATGCGAGAAATCACGAAGAATGTAAGGAAAGTTTTTGTGTAAACTGTGCAGATGGTGAGTGTTCCAGCTGGTTCTTGTCTGGTCATCAATATTTTTTGTATTTATTTTAGTCTCTTTTTTTTTAATATTTTAATTATTTTGATGATCACCAACTACCGTAGATTCTCATTAAGACCAAGGGGAAAGAAAATTATATGCTGGGTATGCAGAACAGACTAGTTAAATGTGGAATGTTATGGTATTCAATCGTTCACTCAAGCCTCAGTCATGGCAGTTGTAAAGCAAAAACAGGGAACTTCAGGTGTTTGTGCTTTTAGGGTTTCCTTCTCAAGCAGTTAAGTTGAAAATAGAGGAAAGCACCGAACACTAGGGACAAGTGTAAAATAGACCTTAGAAAAACTACTCTTTAGAATGGAGCATTGTAACTTGCCCTTGCCAGATTGAGATTGAGAAAGACTGAAAGTTCCAGATAGAAATAATAGTTGTCATCATTTTTAGGGATTTGAAATATTTTTATAATTCAGTGCCTTTTTAAATGTACTATTCATGAGTACCTGTAGAGCTGAATAAGATTAATATGTATGCTATGTTGGTTCTCCAGATTTTATTATATTTTTCCAATAGGATGTAGGAGTTCTAGGTTATTTGCTGTGAACTCATTAAAAAAAAAAAAAGCATTTAAATAAAGCAGGAGTATAGAATATAATCTTTTATCATAATGTTTGTTTTACCAGATTTTTTTTTTGATTTTTTTCTAATGTAAATTAACAGAGCAGCAAATGATATTAGAATCCTGTCATAAAGATTTATAATGGTAGCATAGCCACAAAGTATCCTCAAGTGCCTTTGATGATTTCACCAGTTTTCATCTGTGATGCTGACATTTTCTTTATTCATAGTTTTCCAAAATCTCCCGATGCTGAATTATCACACTTTCAAGATTCATGTTAATTCTCATACAGTGAGTTCAGGGTACGAGGATTTTTTATATATATATATATAAAGAACAAATACCATTGACCAATGTAATTGTATTTTTTCTTCTGGATACTGTTTTTACTTTTGATTTTTTTTTTATGTATGTTGTGTATTGCTATTCCAAAAATTAGTTATTTGTGGTCAGTACACTTTTTGTATTTTGTTTTGTTTTTTTTCCCTGTGAGTTACTTTGTAAATTATACTTAAAATTTTTAATTCTGCTGTAATTAGTCATTGATGCAGGTGGTGAAGGATGTGTATTTTCATCAATAAAAAGTTTTATATTGTATATAAAGGTTTTTGAGTGTTAATCCTTTTTTTTTTCTTGCTAATAAGGCATGGATTTTCTGCTTTAAAGTTCTCAAAGTGATGGAGTTTCATATCTTATCCATAAATGAAAATGTCACTATTCTGCCTCTACCAATGCAGGTTATATATAGTAGTTTATCATGTAGGATATGGTATGAGTTTATAGAATAAGGATAAAGATATTGACTCTGTGATCACTGTGAACCAAATGAACAGTTCAAATGTGTAAATGATGCTTGGAGTTATTAGTACTACACAAATTAATCCTTTTATATTTAGGAAGCACACATGGCCAGTGCAGAGGGACGTAAAGTGAGAAAAGAGACCCCTTTATAGTGTATATGTTGATTTGGAGAAGGCCTTTGATAAAGTACTGAGAGGGGGCAAAAAGATGGACACTATAATGGCAGAAAAAAAAAAAATCAAACTGAGAATAGCATCAACCCCACGGTCTGCTACTCAGCCCAGGTCTCTTGAGTTACCTCCAACTGCACCGCCCAATCCCTAGCTCTTTGTTGCCAGAGGGAGGCTTAGGAGGCGGAGACTAAGGCCCAATGTAGGGATAACCATTGCCTTGGACCTCAGCCCTCGCTTCAACTAATTTTGTTGGTCCTTTTTTTTTTTCTTCTCCCTCTTTCCTTTTTCCTTTTCTTCATCTCTGTCCACTTATCCAAATTGTTAATCCATATATGTCTGCATATCTCTGGTACATTTGTTTTTTTGACCACTGACCATTCTGGAAATCCACAAACACTGCCTTACTGAACCAAAAACACTTTACCTAGGGCTCTTCCCCCAAACCCCATCCTATCACAATATCCTGCCCAATCCCTTGCCCGTTGTTGGGAGGGGGGGGGCTTAGGAGGCGGAGACTGGGACCCAATGCTGGATAACTCCCCTGCCTTGAGACTCAGCTCTCGACTCAACTAATTTTGCATGGTCTTTTTTTTTCCCTACTTTTTTGTTTCCGTTCCTTCCTCAGCCCTTTCTACAATCCACTTCCATGCTGAAATGATGGAAGGTTGACTTTGTGCCAGTCCTGAATGGCCTGAGGGAGCCATTGGCACGGTATTCCTCTGTTTTAGTTGCCTAGTCCTTACTCCTCAGGGGTGGACTGTTTATCTTCCCAACATACTCCAGGCTTACTATGGCCAATGAAGAGGTTATACCATTATTAGGGACAATGAGGCTTGTCCCTTCATCAAATAGCCCCACCAACGCAAACTCTCCCGATTCCCTGACCTCAGGCTCTCCTTTGACTACGGCTCCGAACACTACAACTACTAGCCCTTCCTCAATACCTATTTGTACATTATCCACCTAAATCAACACTCAACCCCTAGAAGACATTTCTACTCTCCCAACATGCTCAACTTCATCACCTCTACTCCCACAACCTTCTTCATCAACTACCCCATCCAGCCTTATTGCCCACCTCTCCATAACACTATCTCCCTCAACACTACTCCCTCTTCCACACGCCCCCCGTGCTTCTACTACCCCCATCTCTACAAAATATTTAGCCCTGCCAAATAGGACCGATTTTTTGTGATCCCTCCCACAGCTCCCTACTCTAACAACACACTTCTCTTCCAGCAATGTCTCCAAAAACAAGTAGGCAAAGTATCTTTCAGTAGCCGCCCCGACAGTTCCCGTCTCATCACAGTAACATCTGAAAACCAAGCTATGGCATATCAAATCTAACTGATCTCTCTGGTAACCCTATTCCTGCAGAACTTCATCCAACCCTCAATACTTGCACCTGAACTGTTTCTATCTCCCCAGCAAATTGCCCAATCTATGACAAAGATTGGTCAGATTGTGGAGAGGACTTACACGCCTGTCTCACAGACTATGATGCGACATCAGTACAATGCTACTCCATTCCTCCCAGAGGTCATCGTAAGAAACCCACTAACATTGCCAAAATTACTTAGACATGACCTTCCCTTGAATGTTTACATTGGTGGAGAATCCCTCCCTATCCGACCATATCAACCTCTCCTCCCTGTCAGTGCCAAAACTGTTGGTGTTTAGGACATCCTGCCAAACATTGCCATTTCACAGCCAGATGCCCTCTATTGGCCATACTCGATCAAACTGCTCTACACAGTCACGCACATGTGCCAACTGTGGCGGTCCCCATAATGTATTTTTTGGGGGCTGACCCCCCCCTACATATATGAGTCTGAGGTAGCAACTCTCAGATTCAGACTTGGACTCACTCTAAGTGAAGCCAGGCAGGAAGCACGTTGATGAGGTTTCTCTCTCACTCCTTACTCCAGTAATGTTGCTCACTCTGCCCCTCCCCCTACTCCCAAGTTCCTACACCCTCACCTAAACCTATCTCTATCTTACTTCCCCTTTTCCACCTCCTGCCTTCCCCAGTCAAATTCCTTTGCCATCCTAAATCCAGTCTCTACTGCAGCCCCAACACCTTCGCTCTCCCTCACCGCACTACCCGCAGCAGACAGACTAAACGTACTACCCCTTCTCCTACCACCCACTCGCCTCCACCTTCCTTTGCCTCTACTCTTCAGACACCGGTCTCCTCTTCCCCCCCTCTTAAAAAAACATTTGTTTCACAAAACTCCCCAACCAACTCCTTTACAGAAACTCTTGAAAATATATTCAAAACTATCTACTCGAGTCCCAAACTGACACCTAAAACCCTCATCCACCCTCAAATTCCACAACTCCCGCTCCCTCCACACTCAAGTGACTGCCGATATCCATCCTCCTCCTACTCATATTCCCTCAACACTCCTTCCTCCTACTCCATCCCAACACAGCCCCCCCCCCCCAGCTCCACCTACATCAACCCTCCCGCCATCCCCTCTATCCCTTCCACTCCCTCCTGGATACACACGTGAATCCCTTATGTCGCAACTATCCCCTTCCCCAGACCCTCCACCTCCTGATACCCTTCGTGATACAGCACCACCTTCCCCCTCTCATTCCTTATCTCATCCCCTAGCTCCTTCCCCTTCAAATTCTCCAACACGTACTGTAACCGTTATCATTCGTAAATCAAGTAAAGTATTATTACCCTTCATTGGAATATTCGGGGTTTCCGTTCTCACAGACCCGACCTTCGTCATATCCTTTCCTCTTATAACCCATCCATTATCTGCCTTCAAGAGACTTTTCTTACACATCCTCCTATACCAATTCCCATTTACCATTTTGTCTTGTTCTCACAATCACTTTATGTCTCGACTATACTTATCAATCAGAAAACACTATGTCAAACCTCCCTTTCAAACCACTGTCCCTTGCACAGTTATTCGCATCTTTCTTCGCCGCTGGATGACAGTGATTTCAGTACTGCTCTCCTTTCCACCCCATTGACTTTGTTGCCTTTGAAAATCTAATTTCCCAACCACCTTTCCTCGTGGTTGGGGATTTTAACTGCCGCCACACTCTTTGGGATGATTCTATCACGCCCCACACACTTTGATATACGCACGCAATCTTTTTCTTGCATTGACCTCTCTCTGTGCTCCCCTTCTCTTCATTGAGATTTCCATTGGTCAGTTCTAGACCACTTTCCCTATAGTGACCAATTTCCAGTTCTTTCTCCTACTTCATATGTACCACTTCCTAACTCCCCACTCTGATGCTCTGATAGAACCGACTGGCGTACTTTCGCTTCATTCACTGCTATTCCTACTCCTCCATCTTATGATACAATGTTTCACAAATACAGTCCTGTGAGCTGCCCATACAGCTATTCCTCGAACCCCAAGACCCTATACCTCCAAATGTGTTCCATGGTGAAATTCCGATTGCACTGAAGCGCTTCGCTTAAAACATGCAGCCTGGAACAGTTACCGCTATAAACGAGGCACTCCTAAGCAACTATCAGCCCTTATCTCATTTAAAGGGCATTCGCCTGTCTTCGTCGTACAATCTGGAACAGTAAAACAAATAGCTGGCGAAATTTTGTTTCCTCAATTACATCTACATCTATCTCAACCATTTGGTGCCGGATCCATAAACTATCAGGCAACCCCCCCCCCCCCATCCAGCCCCCGTTCCCCATATTCAAGATACCCTCATCTCTGATCCTCTCCAAGTCGCTAATAAACTGGGTGATTATTTCAGCCAGGTTAGTAGTGGTTCTCATCTTTCTCCACACTTCTCTTCTATTAAGACCATTAGGGAACGCACCCCCCTTATCTTCACCCTATCCTCCGCTGAATCCTATAAAGCTCCTTTTTCTTCCTTTGAACTCAATGCTGCCTTACAGTCGTGCCGCAACACTCATGAAGGCCCTGACGGTCTTCACTACCGTATGCTCCGACAACTCCCATCTTCCCCTCTATCCTTCCTATTAACAATTTACAACCACATATGGACATCATAAAATTTTCCTTCTCATTGGCGAGAAGCTCTATCCTCCCCTTCCTGAAACCCAATAAATCGGGTACACTCCCTCAAGACTATCGCCCCATCACACTAACTAGTTGCTTATGCAAACTACTAGAGCGAATGGTTAACTTCCGCTTAGTGTGGTATCTTGAATCTCACAATCTTACCCCTCTTTCCCAGTTTGGTTTCAGCCGTGCCCGAAGCACAGCTAACTCCCTTGCTCATTTTGAGACATATATTACATCTGCATTTGCACGCCATGAATCCATACTAGCTATATTCTTTGACCTAGAAAAAGCATATGATACTACATGACGGTACCATATTCTCCACCAACTGTCCTCTTTAGGTATATGCGGAAACATGGGTGTGTTTTTAAAGCCTCTCCAAACGCACTTTCCAGGTCGAAATTGTCTCTTCCACATAATCCTTCTTTCCTCAATTCGAAAGCATCCCACATGGCAGAGTGCTCAGTACCACTTTATTCCTTCTTGCTGTTGATGACATTGTCTCAGTTCTACCACCAGGAGCCCGGTCATCACTATATGTTGATGATTTAACCATCTATGCCTTTGGCACATCCATGCCAAATCTCAGCCAATTCCTTCAGTCTGCAATATCATCAGTATCCACAAACCATGGCTTCCACTTTTCTACCTCCAAATATTTCTCCATCCTTTTCTCTCATACACGTGTAGGTCCCCAACCTCCACTCTTCTTATATGGCACTCCACTACAATACCGTTCCTCTGGCAAATTCCTAGGCGTTATTTTTTACTCTAAACTGTCCTGGTGAGACCATATCCTTTGCATTATAGAAAAAACTCGCCGCCGTCTCCGAATCTTAAAAACCCTATCCCATATATCCTGGGGCTCAGATCGCAAAACTCTCCTTCATCTTCATGTTACCTTGATCCTCTCCACTCTCGATCATGTATGCCATATCTACTCCTCTGCTTCTATCTCTCTTCTTGCCCATCTTGATGCAATCCACCACTGTGGTCTTTGCTTAGCCCTAGGTGCCTTCCGCTCCTCTCCAACCCTCTTGTTTGCAAGATCCAGAACTGGTTGTTCTACCTGTCCACACGCCATAAAACAATTAGATTTTGCTGGGTGCCCAGCCATGTTGGAATCCCCGGCAATGAACAGGCAGATATTCTAGCACGCTACGCTGCTATGTCCATATCACACCAACCACGTTTCTCACGTATCCCAGCCATGGATTATTACCCCCACTTTACGACCTTCTTGTATAACCGATGGTTAAGCTTCCACACTAATAAATTACATACTGTAAAACTATCAGTCTCCTCCTGGTCAGCTCCATTGCAGCTCCGCTTGCGCATTGGCCACACCTGTCACACCTATCTGACTCTGATCCACCCTTATGTTCCCTATGTAATGTCCCTCTTTCAATTCCTCACATTCTATTGTCATGCCCATGTTTTGATGCAGCCCGTACCTCTGCTTTCCCCCACCTATCCTTCCTTCACCGGCCTCCCAACTTATCAGACATCCTTACAGAATCTCACACTTTCTGCTTTGACAACCTGTTTTCTTTCCTCAGATGCATACATATCCTTCACTTGATCTAAACCCTTTATATTAACCGACCTTAACCCATTCACGCGCCCTTTCCTTTGCTCAACTTTAGCAACTAAACATTAACTCAACCACCCTTCACTGTCATTTACTATAGTGCTACATGATGCTCAATCGGCAGCTGCTCAATCGGCAGAACATTTTCAATAAATAAATAACAAATCCAACTACTCAGTCTCATGTTTTCATACATCTAAGTTAGACTAAGCATAGGCTAGTATAGCCTAGTTTCGAAACGTGTAATGATATCAGCACCTTTGTATGTCTGTAGTAATATTCAACAAGTTTCTAAGAGTATCATAAACTATAGTTCTTAAATTTGCTACAATAAAATGGCATAATTTGGGCAAAAAAGCAAATGTTTTTTTTTCCCTTTGAAAATCAGAAAGTGACCCTTGATCTGGCTTAGTGTGATAATCCTGAACTTATAAATTGCTAAACATTAGGAGTGGATCTGCTTTGAGTCCTTTGTTATTAGTTACAGTGATGGAAGAAGCCGCATAGGAGATATAGAAAAGCTGCCATGTGCAGAAAATTGGTTCTGAGATAAGAAGACCATACCACTTAAGCACATCCCATGAAAAATCAATAATCATCTAACGTATAAAACTGAAAAGAACTTGGATATGATCATAGTCTCTTCTATACTGACTTTTGCCTTATATCTGTTATAGAAAGCTATCCAGGTACAAGTCCGTCTTGCAAATAGTTTGAAAAATCTTGGAAGACTTTATTGCCAAATTCAGTGATTTTGCAAGGATGTCCTCAGCCATGTTTACAGCTTGACCTCTTCCAGTGACTTAGAGCTGTTTCCTATAACCATCATAATCATTGAACGTTAACTGTGGAGGACACATTTGCATTTGGTGATGTGGAGTAATTAGAATGACCTTTCTGCCCTGATAAATGAGCTTTGTCCTATGATGAGAACAGTAGTCAATAGAAGACATTGTTATTATGCATGATATGATGCAAAACGTCCATGACTGCCTTTTATCTAGATTATGTAGGTCAGGCCTTACGTGGAGGTAACACCTCTGCTTGTAGTGATGGGGCATTGACCTACAATAGCTATGTTGTCATGTGACAATGTAAGAACAGGTTTAGGGCACTAAGGAATGGGGGACATGTTACCACAGAGTACAGATACCATAGCTATAGTTACTAAACTTCTGAAAACCACATCAGCTAAAGAGCTTAATGGTATATTCTCTATGTACCAACTCCCCTCCCCCAAACACACAATCCCTAGCTTGTTGTTGTCGTGTGTGTGTGTGAGTAGGGGGGGGGGGGGGGCTTAGTAGATGGGGAAGTGGTACAATGCTGGTGATCACTCCTGCCAGGAAGCACCACCACGCACAAAGCCTTAATTCTTAAGAAGAGTCAGACTGCAGGGTCAGGAAAACCGCAGGTCTCCATAAACTACAGCTCCAGTAAGTAGGGTTAGGGCTAGGTCTCTGAAAAGGGTCCCCGCTGACCACCACAGGAACACCCACACGACCTCTACAGTCCCTTCAAGAGGGGACGAGGGTGGGTCTGTAATTCCTGCCCTCCCTTGGGTCAGTGGCGGTTTCACATTACCTCTACCATCACCTCATGTCCTAATAAGGATTAAAATGAAACAAATCAATGGGCGACCCTCTTCCTCAAAGTGGGAGGCCCTCCTGCAAGCCCTCTCCGATGCCGAAATTAGACTTTAAGGGTGATAACCGCCCACGACAACTTTCTAATCATACGCCAAGATAAAAAGAATGCAAAGCCCCATTCACCACCCATTAAGAACAACTTAAGACCAAAGGTGTTGAACCTCAAATGCTGCCAGAGCTAAAGGCCAAGCTAACCCTAGTCCTGAAACGGCTCGACAGAGAGCTATTAAGAGACGCACCAGAGAACACCAAAGAAGAGCTCGAAAGAAACCTCCCAGGCAAAAAAATTGGCAACATTTTCGTCATGAAAAACCGATACCTAATGAAAATTAAATTCTCAGACATCTGCCATTATACAAGAAAAAGGGCTCTATCTGTTCAACATATACATCAGCCCCAAACACATAGAACCCGAGCGGTTCACGAACATAGTGCACTGCATGCATTGCTACCGCTACGAGCACTACAAAAATAACTGCCCAGACAAAGAAAAACAGTTAAAACTATGATCAGAGTGCGGGTCAAATACCCACAACTACAGGAACTGCCAGTCAGAGGTTAAGAGATGCCTAAAATGCGGCGAGGGACACCGAACTCTGGCAAACTCTTGCCCCATAAGGAAAGAGGCAATGGAAGAAGCAAGAGAGGAGCAAGCTAAGAACGAAGAAGAAAAGAAAAAAATGCCCTTTAAAAGGGTTGCAGAACAAACGGCCAAACAATCAGACAAACAGTCCCCTCGCCATAGGGACGGTTACGACCTCAACCTAAAAACATACGGCATCCGCATCTTCCTCACGCTACAGACACCTTAACAGACAACACATGGCGCACGAGATACAACGCGGTACAGTTAAATGGATATTCACAAACACCACATACGAAAACCGCATCCACGAACGAAACATCACACCTGCACGCAGGAAACATCTTCATCCAGCCAGACATGATCGAAAAGATCAAACAACAAAACCTCGAACAGTTACAGAATGGCTGGTACAAAACATCCAAGTAACGCCATGGTTGCAACACACAACACATTACACTCACGCCTCACTATCATACAGCATAACGTACACACATGGACATACAGACGAAGACAAGAACTCTGCAACCAATACAGACAACACGACCCTGACATCATACTCATAAACTCACACTCACTCAAACATCCACGAACAGTAAAAATATTCAACTACAACGCATACACATCCAACAAAACAAACGGGAGCAATGACGGTATAGCTATTGCTGTCAAACAACACATCGAACACAAAATACTAGACACTTTCACCTCAGAACTCATGGCCATTAAAATAGACACTCCTCATGGACCCATTATCATCGCCACCGCCTACATCCTCCCACGCAGACCTTACATAAACCAACCCGACCTCTTCCAGCTCCTGCGACCCCGAAAACCAACATACATAATGGGAGACTTCAACGCACACCACAGACTTCTTCGATACAGACACGAATGCCGTCGGACAAGGCCTCGCCTCACTTATCTCCGACGGCAGACTCACCCACCTCGGCCCAGACGCACCCACATTCATACGTGCCAACGGCTCCACCACACCAGACATAGTTCTCGCCAACACACAAGCAAACCTAAACTACTACATAACCACAGACGACGTCACATCCAGCGATCACCTCCCCGTGATACTCACACTCTCCGCCAACCCCATCATGGTACCTACACCACCCCGAGGGAATCTTAAACATGGAAACTGGGAAGGGTTTAAACAAGCACTCGAACACACACTTACTCCAGACCTCGAGGGGCAACCCACACACACCATAGACCACCACCTTAACCAGTGGCACGCAGACATACAGACTGCCCGCGAGGCAATCATTCCTAAAACAACATTGAAAACACTCGTACACTACAGAGAAACATATTGTCTAAAACACTAAAAATACAATACAGGCACCTATGTATATATATGTGTGTGTGTAAAGATAGATAGACAGATAGACGGATATGTGTACATATACATTCATAAAAATATATATACACACACACACACACACACACACACACACACACACACACACACACACACACACACACACACATATATATATATATATATATATATATATGTGTGTGTGTGTGTGTGTGTGTGTGTGTGTGTGTGTGTGTGTGTGTGTGTGTGTGTGTGTGTGTGTGTGTGTGTGTGTGTGTGTGTGTGTGTGTGTGTGTGTGTGTGTGTGTGTGTGTGTGTGTGTGTGTGTGTACACACAAACACAGGCACACACACAAGCTCCCCTTCTTGGACACCCTAATTCACCGCTTTGCTGACCACTTTTCCTTTCCATATACAGGAAGCCTATGCATAGAGGTATGTACATACACTTCTTCTCATACCTTCTCCATGTAAAGAGAGGTGTTGCCACCTCGCTGTTCCTCCGCGCCCTCCGCATCTGCGAACCCCGGTACCTGGATGGAGAGATCGACTTCCTGCGTTGTTCGTTCTCCAAACCGGGGGTACCCTCGTCATGTCCTCCTCACCTACCCGTCCTCAGCCTGCCCTACACTGAGATCTACTCTCTCCGTCGCCCTCTTCACCCTCTCAACTGCAGGCTGATCTTTCGCCAGGTGAACACTCTCCGTCGCAACCTGGTCCACACCAGTCCTCCCTCTACCTCGAAGGTGGCCACCTATGCTGTTCCTTGTGCCTCCTGTGATAAGCACAGGAGGCACAAGGCGAGACGGGCGCCACTCTCACTAAGCGTCTGTCTCGACATAAGTACGCTGTATCCAAGGGACACAACAACAACGCCCATTTTTGCCATCAGTGGGACACAGGCCATCAGATGGACTGGTCAGCGGCGCGAATTGTCTTTCCTTCCGCTGATGTCCGTGCCCGCAGACTGGTGGAATCCTCCTTAATAAAGCTGCTGCCTAATTTCAACTTGAACAGCGGCTTTTCTCCTGCAGATAGTCTCCTCGTCTCCCACATCCTTTGCCTTCTCCCTTATGCCGGCCATCCTGCGTACAGTCCGCCCGATCCTCCGACCTAATCCGACCTCCCTTCGCTTCCGTTTGTCTGTCCTCTGCTTCTCAGTGTTACCGCGTTGCCTCTTCTCTCTCTCTTTTATTCCTTCTCCTCTCCCTTTCCTCTTCAGACCTGAAGATTGAATCCAGGTGGATTTCGAAACTGTAGTCTCTCTTTCAATAAATTCTCGTTTTTGCATTGTGTTTTTTTCTATCATATATATGTGTGTGTATGTGTGTACAAACTGTACATGTACATCTCTTCTCTTCTTCTTCAGGCTTTATTCCCAGCTCAGCTGGGGTCGCCGGTGCGGATCCTTTTCCTCCATGCCGCTCTGTCCTTCGCATCCTCCTCCGTCACTCCCGCTGCCGCCATATCCTCCCGAACACAATCCTCCCATCTCCGTCTCGGTCTGCCCCTCCTTCTCCGTCCTACCGTCATCCTCCTCACTCTCCGTCCAACGTATTCCTCCTCTCTCCGTACCACATGTCCTAGCCATCTCAACCTGCACTCCCTCAGCTTCTTCTCTAATTCGCCTACCCCCATTGTCTCTCTGATGGTGCTGTTTCGTACCCGGTCTAGCCTGGTCTTCCCCAGTGAGAATCGTAGCATCCTCATCTCAGCTACTTCCATCTTCCTCTCTTGTCCCTTCGTTACCGCGACTGCCTCCATCCCATACAGCATCGCCGGTCGTACCATTGTCTTGAATATCCGGCCCTTCAGCTTTGCTGGGACCCGTCTGTCGCATAGCAGCCCAGTGATCTTTCTCCAAGCATTCCATCCCGCTGTATCCTCTTACCAACCTCCTTGTCTGATGCCCCGTCGCTTTGCACTGTGGAACCAAGGTACTTAAACTCTTGGACTCAAACTGTACATGTACATATATATGTATATTCATACACACACACACACACACACACACACACACACACACACACATATAAATATATATATATATATATATATATATATATATATATATATGGCTGGATGGATGTATATGTATATATATTCAATGCACTTACAAATATTGCTTAGCTTTGACAACAACATAGGTTAGATTTTCAGAATGTGCTTATATTTTAGTTTTAAGATTTCTCTCTCCTGTTCAGACTGTTCAAGCAGAAATATAAGCCAACTTAACCAGTGAACACTTTTATTAGATGTTATCAGATGCGTGAACTGTGCTTCAAAGTCAATGTATGTACAGTTGATTCCGAGACGGCTCCATTTATATCGAAAAAAAATGTGTAACAAAAACTACAGACTGAATTTCATTTGCATATAAAATTATAAATCACTGCATAATCGGCTTTGAAAGAATTAAATTATATGTAGATATATACTGAGGACATTGGTTGCGGACCGACATTTTATATTTATTAAAAGGAAGTTTCATGGACGAGAAACTTGCACAGGAGAGGAAATTGAAATTAGATAACCCCTTTTCTTCTATTTATTTTTTTTTTTTTCTGCGGATTACCTCGGCTCCTGGAGGTATGAATTTAAACTAAGAGGGAAATAACTAGAGATAATACATAGAGATAATACTCCGTGTTGCAGTGATTGCAAGGTAGCTGAATTGAAGAGCGAAATCGGGAGTTCCGCTTTTTTTTCTTGATAAGATGGTCAATCAGGCATAGCGAATATAATTGTCTTTTTTTTTTTTCTAACCTACTCTTCACCCAACGCATTCTATCTTGCCATCTCTCTCGTTTTCTCCTTCTTTTTTCTGTCTCTCGCGATATTCTCTCTCCCTCTGTCTCTGTCTCTTTCTTGATCTTTTCTCTCTGTGTGTCCCTTCCACATGCTCTCTTCTCTCTCTCTGTTCCTCTCTCATGCTCTGCTCTCTTCTTTCTCTGTGTCTCCCTCTCGTCTTCTCCGTCTATCTCTCTCTCGCTGTCTCCCTCACTTCTTACGTCTGTCTGTCTATCTCTTTCTCACTAACTCTTTTTGTCTCCTTTCCCCTTCCGCCATCCCTCTCTCTCTTCTCCTCCTTTACCCCTCTCCTTCTCCCTCCTTCCCTCCTTCTTATTTTCTGTTTCCCTTCTTCTCCCTCTCATCCTTCTCTTCCCCTTTCCCTCCCTGTCTTGTACCATTTTCCTTATCGCTCTATCGCCGTCCCCCTCCCCCCCCTCCCATCCGCGCGCCTATTAATGATATCATGACACTGTTTGATTTATTGAGGTCGTTGAGACGATTTCAGACGATGACTCGCTACAAATTTGATGGGCGACGCATGGCTTGAGCATCGGAGGGGAACGGAAGGGGGAGGAAGGGCGAACGGGGAAGAAAAAAGAAGGAAAAGAAAAGGAGAAAGCGAAGGAGTTAGGAAGAGTCGAAGAAGAGAGAATGACGAAGAAAGGTCAAAATAAGGTTACAGGAAGATTATTTTTTTTTTTTTTTTTATGGAATTGGAGACATTCGAGTACAGAAACGATCCATGAATCACACAGGAATGGAAATAATCGCTTGGTATAAAGTTGAAGCATTAACATCGTGCAGCTGAACTTAGTGTAATCTTAGGGTAAAGTTCCTGAAAACTGCGACTTAATTGCGAAAGTGTTAAGCGATTTTTTTTTTTTTTTTTTTTTTTTTTTTTTTTTTTTTTGTTTACGTCCGTCAACGAATTGGCGAGATGCATTTCCTTCGACAAGAGCTAAATTCACATGATATTTTCTAGCCTAACTATAGAATACATAACATGCCGCGGGAAAAAAAATAACATTCTGTCTTATTTCCCTTTTAGTCTCGCTATTAAAAACAAGAAAAAAGAAAAAGAAAAAAGACAACCGCGTCTTTAAACCGAATCAACTTTAAACGAAATTCAACTCTGAATTAGAGAGAAGAAGAAAAAAAAAAAAAAAATGCAAGATTCTTATTGAGGATAGATTTACATCGGGTACTTTGCTAAAAAAAAAAAAAAAAAAAAAAAGCAAGAAAAGCGCAAGATTCTTAATTAGGATAGATTTACATCGGGTACTTTGGTTAAAAAAAACAAAAACAAAAAAAAAAGCAAGAAAAGCTCTCCTTTTGAAATTATAAAAAGCAGAAGCGATCATCTCGATGCGTGATCATGTTTCACGATTACAAGGAATTGTTTTTGCGAGTCGAGTGAGTTGGTGTAAAAGATGCTTGCAGGAAACCTATTTTTTTTTTTATCGATCTTTTGTAAACAATAAGATGGAAGCGTTTAAGATGGAAGAAAGAAGAAGGAACTGCTTTTAAGGAGATTTTTCTCGTTTTCTTAAAGTTAATGTATTAATGTTTATGATGGAAATGAGTCTGGGAAAGATGAAATCTAAAACGGAAAATAAAAGTAATAATGACAATAATACGATAATGACAATAAAAATGATAATGACAATAATACGATAATGACAATAAAAATGATAATGACAATAATACGATGATGACAATAAAAATGATAATGACAATAATACGATAATGACAATAAAAATGATAATGACAATAATACGATAATGACAATAAAAATGATAATGACAATAATACGATAATGACAATAAAAATGATAATGACAATAATACGATAATGACAATAAAAATGATAATGACAATAATACGATAATGACAATAAAAATGATAATGACAATAATACGATAATGACAATAAAAATGATAATGACAATAATACGATAATGACAATAAAAAGATAATGACAATAATCAATGAATAACTGAATATTGACAATAAAATGAAATGAGAAAAATAATGACGATAATGACAATAAAATGATAATACAATAATACATAATGACAATAAAATGATAATGGACAATAATACGCTGAATGGCTAATAAAAAAGATAATAGACAATAGATACTATAATGAACAAAAAAAATGGATAAATGCAATAATAGAAAATGTACAATAATAAATGATAATGACGAATAATACGATAATTACAATAAAATAGTAATATCGATGGGCTGAAAAAGAATATAAGTGGATGAAAAATGAAATAAATATATATGATATTATTTATTAAATTAAGGAAAGAAAGTTTCAATATATGAGAGAGAGAGAGAGAGAGAGAGAGAGAGAGGAGAGAGAGAGAGAGTGAGAGAGAGAGAGAGAGAGAGAGAGAGAGAGAGAGAGAGAGAGAGAGAGAGAGAGAGAGAGAGAGAGAGAGAGAGAGAGAGAGAGAGAGAGAGAGAGAGAGAGAGAGAGAGAGAGAGAGAGAGAGAGAGAGAGGGAGAGAGAGAGAGAAGGAGAGAGAGAGAGAGAGAGAGAGAGAGAGAGAGAGAGAGAGAGAGAGAGAGAGAGAGAGAGAGAGAGAA
>NC_061841.1:18978166-18983166 GCF_019202785.1 Penaeus chinensis
TAAATCAAGATAAAGAATATCAGAACGGGGAATATGTAGATATATCTCTCAGAAATGTGGAAAGATATTATAAATATTACGATCGGTAAATATGAGATCCTCACTTGCAAAAACCTTTCGGTGAGATGCAATCAGAAGCTATAAAAGTTCGGAGATCATAAAGTTTAATAGTGCATGAGTTCTTTCTCCCCCCCCGCCCCTCTGCCCCCCTCCCCCCCCCCCCCAACCCCTGTCGCTCATGCATCCTCCGCCCTCCCCCCCGCCCCCCTTCCTCTTACTCTTGCAAACTCTTTCCTGCTTATCTCCTGCTTCTCTCCCCCTCCCCCTCGACTTCTTACATTCTCTTTCTTTTTTTCCTTATTCCTCTCCTCTTGAACTTATTCTTTCTCTCTTCTTTCCTCTCTTTCACTCCTCGCCAACACCCGTGCGTCACTCCCCAACCCTCCGCTTCACTTCCCTCTTCTCCCCCCTCCCCCCTCCTCCTTTCCTCTCTTCCCTCTTTCTTTCTCTCTCCCTCTCCTCCTGCCCCTTCCCCCTCTTCCTACTCCTCTCTCTCCCTCTCCTCTCCTCCTTCCCCTTCTCTCTCTCTCTTCTCCCGCTCTCCTTCCCTCCTTCCTGATCTCCCCACCCTCTCCCCTCCCTTACCCCCTCCCCCCTCCCCCGTCCAGTAATAAAAATCGGGTAAATTTTGTTTGAAAAACGAAAAAAAAAGAAAAAAGGATTAAACTTGCAAGCGACATTATATGATTATTATTTATCACCCAGGCGATAAAGACGAAACTATATTATCATTCAAACGTATCATAAATTTCCTCTCTTTTTGATTTTTCGAAATTTACATGTGAAAGAAATGCGTTTTTTTTTTTTTTTTTTTTGTGGAAAGATTTTTTCTTTTCTTTTCTTTTCGTTTACGTTAATTCTTTTGTGTTTAATTTCATGCAATACGATGTTACGACGTGCAAAACAGTATACATTTATATGATAATCTAAGAGAAAGACAGAAGCAAGTTTTTTTTTGTTTAGAATTTCCCTTTAGACATTTAGATTTTCCCCCCTTTTCTGCTCTCTGTTTTTCTTTCTTCTTTTATTCTTTATCTGTCTCTCTTTATTGACATTGTCTTCTTTCCGTTGTCTGTCTGTGTGTTTCGTCTGTGCCTTTCTTCCTTTTTAAATCTGTCATTATATCATTATCTATCACCCAGACAATAAGGACGAAACTATATTATTACTAAAACGTATCATAAGTTTCCTCCTTTCGTTCGTCTTTCGAATTTTACACGTGAAAGAAACGCGTATTTTTATTGGAAAGATCTATCTGACTATCTATTATTTTTTCTTTTTCTCTTTTATGTTAAATATATATATATATATTTTTTTTTTATATGCTATGCGATCTTACGACGCGTAAAGCAGTGTGAATTTGTGTGATGATTCAGAAGAAAGACATTTAAAAAAAAAATTAGATTAGTGGTTCTGATTAAAAAGGAAATTATCATATTTTGTTTTATTTACGTTCTTCTGGTCATTATCATTATTATTATTATTATTATCATTATCATTATCATTATCATTATCATTATCATTATCATTATCATTATCATTATCATTATCATTATCATTATCATTATCATTATCATTATTATTATCATTATCATTATCATTATCATTATCATTATCATTATTATTATTATTATTATCATTATCATTATCATTATCATTATCATTATCATTATCATTATCATTATCATTATCATTATCATTATCATTATCATTATCGTTATCGTTATTATTGTTATTATTGTTATTATTGTTATTATTGTTATTATTGTTATTATCGTTATTATTATTATTATTATTATTATTATTATTATTATTGTTATTATTGTTATTGTTATTATTGTTATTATTGTTATTATTATTATTATTATTATTATTATTATTATTATTATTACTATTCTTTTATTTCTTTACTTTTTTATTGTATCTATTTATTCATTTATTTATTCATTATTTCCTTTAAGTTCTTCAGAATTTCTTAATTTTTCTCTTTTTCTTTTATCTTTTTTCTTACCTTTATTTTTATATTTTTATCACTTTACTTCAGTTGATTTCTTTCTATTCATTAATATCTTAAAAAATCATTTGCTTATTTATTTTAGAAAATCCTATTAGCTTTTTTTCATTTTTCTGTTGTCTATTTCTTATCTCCTTTCATTCCTTATTTGTCTCTCTTTATTTACATTGTTTTCTTTATGTTGTTTGTCTGTGTGTTTCGTCTTGTCGAATGTCTGTTCCTTTTAATTCTTTTATTATATCATTATCCTATATCACCGATATCAACTACACGTTATTATCATTGATACGTGTCATAAACGTGTCATAAACGTGTCATAAACGTGTCATAAACGTGTCATAAATTTCCTCTCGCAGCTAATCTTTCGAATTTTACACGTGAAAGAAAGTTTTATTCATTTATGTATCTTCTTTTTATCTTTTTTTTTTTTTTTTTTTTTTTTTTTTATCTTTTTTTATGTTGGATATATTTTCTTTTTGTGCGATGCAATTTAGCGACGATGAAGCAGCGTGAATTTATGTGATGATTTAGAAGAAAGATATAAGGAAGTTCTTTTTATTTTTCATTATTGTTGTGTGTTTTTTTTGTTTTTTTTTAAATATGGTGATTCTTTTTGGCATGAGATTTCTTTGATTAGATTAGTAATTCGCTTAAAAAGGAATTGATTATTTATATTTTTTATTTATGATCTTGTAATTCGTGTTTTTTTAAAATCTATATATATATATATTTTTTTTCAAATTTCACTTACCTATTTTATCTATTTATTTGTCTATTTATTAACATTTCCCTTTTGAACTTTAGATTTTTGTTTTTGTTTTTGTTTTTCTGTCTGTTTTTGTCTCCTCTTTTATTCTTTATTTTTCTTTCTGCTGTTTGTCTGTTTCATCTGGTTGAATGTCTGGTCATTTATTTATTTCTAAGTTTGTCCATTTAATATTATTTATCACCCAGACAATGGAGACTATAAACTACATTATAATTGAAACGTGTTATAAATTTCCTCTCTTCGTTGATCTTTCGAATTTTACATGTGAAAGTAAAATTTAGTAATTAATTCATTTTTAAAATGTTCTATTATTTCTTTTTCGTGTTAAATGTTTCTATCTTATTTTATGCGGTACGATCTCTCAGTACACGTAAAGCAGTATGAATTTATGTGACAATTCAGAAAAAAGACACAAGGATATATATCTTTTTCATTTTTGAATGTCATTGTTATTTTCTAAATGTGACGATTCTTTAAGCGTGAGATTCGTTTAATCAAATTATTGATTCGCCATTTTTTTTTTTTTTTTTTTTTTTTTTTTTTTTTTTTTTAGAATGAGAATAATTCCACTTAAGTTCTGTATCTTTTCTCTTTTCTGTTCACTGTTTTTCTCCCACCTTTTGTTATTAACTTATCTTCTGTTGTTTGCCTGTATTTTGTTATGCTCCTCTCGTTCTGTCTAATCCTGTCTATCTGTCTGTGTGTCTATCTGCCTGTCTCTCTCACTCCCTCTATTTTCTTCCCTCCTATCTCTCTCTCCTTCCCTCCCTCTTGTCTCCCTATCTTCCATCCCACCTCCTACATTCTCAACCCCTCACTCTCTTGCTTCCCCCTTCACTCATTCTCTCATTCTCTCTCACACCCTCTTTCGCTATCTACCTATCCACCTCTCTCCATCTCTCTCTCTCTTTTCCTCCTCGCTCCCTCCTTCCGATTTAGCTCAGCAGGAGGGAAAAAAGACCTGCTGTCGATTAATTCTGGAACAAGATTTGCTCAGGCTTCATTCGAAATGCAAAATGGATCGAAGAAAAATGAATGAAAAAGTACATCCGGGACTGGATGTCTCATTTTTCATTCATAAAAAAGTGGGAAGATGGAAACATATGATCGAAGACGTTTGTTAACGAATATATTTCTTTTTTAGTTTAATAACTTTGGTGTGCAATAATATGTACACATATTCATACACATACACAAATACACCATACATGCATTTATACACATACACATACGTATTCATATAAATACACACGCACTCACATATATACGCAAACACACATGCAAACACACATGGATGCATGCACACATATGTGTATGTCTGCAGCCAGAGAATGAAAAAGAGAGATAGAGAGAAAGAGAGATAATCAGACAGACAGAGAGACGAACAAGCAACCAGAAAGGCAGATAAATATACAAATAGAGAGGGAGATAAAAAATGGTAAAAGTCATTACTTATACGAAGCCAAATAAGAAGATAAAAACTAGATGAATAAAAACTCAAGATAAAAAAGACATACATAAGAAATAAGAGGTAGAAACCTTGACTTTGAAATCCCACTGACGGTTAGGCTCGCAAGCATTATGAGTAAAAATGAATATCTTTTCTTGTGAAGGAGTTCCTTGTGCTGTGCTGGGAGGTTGTGCAATTGCAGAAGCCGAGAGAGAGAGAAAAAAACATTTAGGTGCTTTCAGGTGGCAACAAAAGGAGGAAAAGATAAGAGGAGGAGGAGGAGGAGCAGAAAGAATGGAGAGAGAGAGAGAGAAGAAAAACGTTTAGTGCTTTCAGGAGGCAACAAGAGGAGGAAAAGGTAGGAGGAGGAAAAGAAAGGAGGAGGAGGAGGAGGAGGAGAAGGAGGAGGAGGAGGAGGAGAAAGAATGGAGAGAGAGAGAGAGAAAAACGTTTAGGTGTTTTCAGGAGGCAAGAAAGGGAGGAAAAAGTAGTAGTAGTAGGAGAAGGAGGAGAAAAAAAGAATGGAGAGAGAGAGAGAGAGAGAGAGAGAGAGAGAGAGAGAGAGAGAGAGAGAGAGAGAGAGAAGAGAAAAACGTTTAGATGTTTTCAGAAGGGACCAAAAGAGGGAGGAAAGGGTAGGAGGAGAAGGAGGAGAAGAAAAGAGAACAGAGAGCCTGTTACGGCTTGACTCTCTATTGATGAAAAAA
>NC_061841.1:18993166-18995666 GCF_019202785.1 Penaeus chinensis
TACTGATCAGCCAACGGCATAGTCTTTTTATGTCTGGCAACTTAGTGTTTTAGTCTGACTTTGATGAATGTGCTTTGAGCATGCTATTTCGATTTTTTCAGGGAGGAGTGCATGGAAATAATTGATTAAGCAAAGAAACTCCAAAAATATTATAGATGAAAGGAAATTAATACAACGTGGGGCGGAGGAGGAGGTCTACCGGGGAAATAGTGTGCATAATGGCGGGTATCATATATATGTTAAAAAAAAAAAAAAAAAAAAAATCCTTGAAGTATTTACATACCGAGATGGTCACGCTCACACCCCGTTCTCTTGTTAAAACATGTTCTGAGATGTTTCGAAGCTTCACTCGTGGGTTAAGACTCGTAACCACGATTCAGAAACAAAAAATGAAACACAGCCAATGATCAGCAGAAGATCCTAATCCTTTTCGTTTTTACAATCCGAGTAGGAATTCAATTCGACTCGAAACATCACGAATTTAGTTCCCTTCGTGTAACAAGAGAGAGATTTAGTATCAATATCAGTCACTGTAAGAGAAAACACACATATTTCTGTCTTTTTTTTTATCCCTTGAAACGTTTCGAATGCATCAGCTTCGAGAGGAAATTCTTGCCCGTCATCCAGGAGTGGCTGTACCTCAGTACTTGAATAGATTTGTGTGCTTTATTCTGATTTTCTTGAGTTTTCGGAAGTAAATATAGCTCGCTAACCTCAGGATAGCGTAAGTGCATGTATGTTAGTATAATCGTTCGGTCTCCTTACAACATGTGTGTAAGTACGAAGAGTATTTATCAATTCTAAGTGACCTTTTCTTCAAAACCTTATCCAAAGAGATTTCCTTTCGTTATTTTTCTCTCTCGAAGTAAGGATTTTCTCTGTAGGTTTTAAAATAGTATGTCATGATATAATATAACGTTTTATATAGTATATAACGTATTATTATCTACCTGTTGCCTTACCCATATATCCAAAAATACAATGATCATCTTATGTGCTATTGGCCTATCTCAAATATTTTTTTCCTGTTCAGGTTTTTAAAACTATATCGGTATAATAGTAAAAACATGATATTATTTTAAGATTTCATTTTTACTGTTTTGCCTTTACATTCTGAAACTCTGGTGCTTCATGTATTTTTCCTCAGTTCTTCTTTCTTCTTACTTCTTCCCCTTCTTCGCCTTCTTCTCTTTTTCCTTCTTCTTCTTCTTCCCCTTCTCCTCCTTCCCCCTTGTTGTCCTTCTCCTCCTTCTTCTTCTTCTCCTTCTCCTTCTCCCTTTCTTTCTTCTTCTCCTTATACTTCTTCCTCTTTTTATCCTTCTTTCTTTCTTTTTACCCCAAGGAAATCCCAAAACGTGACTAAACTGCTCTGAAGGATATATCCACCTAATTTACGGCATCGATAAATTCTCCCCTTTCCTCCATCCATCGAAGGCGCCACCAGCCTCAGGAACTGGTTGACTGAAGGTTCCTGGACAATCTCTCAATGACTTTATTTTACAGTCACGTTTTGAAGCAGACAGAGAGAGGGAGAAGGGGAGGGAGGGAGAAGGGGAGGGAGGGAGAAGGGGAGAGAGGGAGAAGGGGAGGGAGGGAGAAGGGGAGGGAGGGAGAAGGGGAGAGAGGGAGAAGGGGAGGAGGGAGAAGGGGAGGGAGGGAGAAGGGGAGGAGGGAGAAGGGGATGAGGGAGAAGGGGAGGAGGGAGAAGGGGACGAGGGAGAAGGGGAGGAGGGAGAAGGGGATGAGGGAGAAGGGGAGAGAGGGAGAAGGGGAGAGAGGGAGAAGGGGAGGGAGGGAGAAGGGAAGACAGGAAGGAAGGGGAGGAGAGGGAGGAAGGGGAGAGAGGGAGAAGGGGGGGAGGGAGAAGGGGAGGAGAGGGAGAAGGGGAGAGAGGGAGAAGGGGAGGGAGGGAGAAAGGGGAGGGAGGAGAGAAGGGGAGAGAGGGAGAAGGGGAGGGAGGGAGAAGGGGAAGAGAGGGAGAAGGGGAGAGGGGAAGAAGGGGAGGGAGGGGAGAAGGGGAGAGAGGGAGAAGGGGGGAGGGAGAAGGGGAGAGCGGAGAAAGGGGGGGGAGGGGAGAAGGGGAGAGAGGGGAGAAGGGGAGAGAGGGAGAAGGGAGGAGAGAGGGAGAAGGGGAGAGAGGAGAAGGGGAGGGAGGGGGAAGGGATGGGAGAGAGGGAAGAAGGGGAGGGAGGGAGAAGGGGAGAGAGGGAGAAGGGGAGGGAGGGAGAAGGGGAGAGAGGGAGAAGGGGAGAGGAGGCGAGAAGGGGAGAAAGGAGAAGGGGAGGAGGAGGGAGAAGGGGAGAGAGGGAGAAGGGCGGAGAGGGAGAAGGGGAGAGAGGGAGAAGGGAGAGGGAGAGAGGGAGGAGGGGAAGGGGGAGGGAGAAGGGGAGAGAGGGAGAAGGGGAGGGGGGAGAAGGGAGAGGAGAGAGGGAGAAGGGGAGGGAGGGACGAAGGGGAGAGAGGGAGAAGGGGAGGGAGGGAGAAGGGGAGGGAGGGAGAA
>NC_061841.1:19008166-19013166 GCF_019202785.1 Penaeus chinensis
TGTGTGTATATGTGTGTATGTTTGTTTGTCTCGTGTATGCGTGTGTGTATGTACTGTATATTTTCTCTAAGTAAACTTTCATACGTGCCTGTTTTATTCCTCAATTTCCCTTATCACATAATCTAGGATGATTAGGCTGAGGATTAGTTTTGTCCCGAAGGAGAGAAGACTTTGAAATGAGTTTGAACGGATATTGATATTCGTTTTTTTTTCAAAGGATTATAAAGACAGAGATGCCCTTAGTAAATCGGAAAATGATGAATGAAATTGGTGTAATAGCGCGGTTTAAGAAAATAATTAACAGAAAAACAAATAGACAAAAAAAAAAGGCAAGTTTGGTTCACTTAAATTCTAAAGAAATATGGAAAGGAAGAAAAAGAGGAAGAGAAGAAGAAAAAAAAAAGAGATGGGATTTGAGCTTCACTTCCAAAAGGTTTTCTTCAAACCTACTTTGGCAATAAAGAATTAAAAAAAAATTGCTTTAAAAAATATACGAGGTCATATGAGGTCAGGGCGGGGAGGGGGCGAGGAGGTCAAAGTATGGCACTTGAAGAGAGGGGGGAGGGGAGGGGGTACGGTATAAGGATAAGGGGTTACAGGATAAGGAATAAAGGATGATACGGATAATACATAAAAAAAAAAGTAAAGGAAAACATGCAACAAATGTAGAAGAGGGATAATAATAATTAATAATAATAATAGAATGGAAATAACAAGGATGATAAGGATAATTAGGGATAATAAGGATAGCGGGTGAGGACGAAGGGACGAGGATAACATAGGATACGTGCGCAAGAGGTCTTGGTAAAATCACAGTTGACACACCACCACGATTTGGCGAAGGATCCCACGGGAGGTGTTAATGCCCAGGAGGAATTTTTCGTTTCTCTTTTGTTTCGCGCGATTCTGGCAACATTGGCAACGGAAGGCGGTTCTTAGCAATATCTAAGGCACTAAGATAACGGTTTGATTGTTGGCAAGAAAGAGCTTTGTCTTATTGTGAGATACGTTAAAAGGAAAACTTACAGGTTTCTTGAAATGGCACAAATGAGGCCTGACTTTTGTATGTTCCTTTTAGGCGTATGTCAATATATATCTATCTATGCTTATATTGCTTTGTATTTTATCTTTATTTTGATATCTGCGGACTTGTAAAGAGCTGGGAATCGTGTCAGTGAGTAGAGATAGATAAAATGACTTGTAGGAATATGAAATAACATCATTAACAAAAGATTCTAGGCTTCAGATGCAAAAACTAAATAAACAAATTTAAAACAATTCATAAAGATCCCCCTCCGAAAATCCTTTTAAATTTAAAATCAAACAAACATCATAACTATATACCCCCGTTTTTAAAACTCGTACTTAATCCATCTCATTCTCAACCGCTCATAGATTCCCATAAACCCTTAAAAACAAATCCCATCGGTTTTTTATATATTTTTTAAAACTCCACTAACTTTCCTAACGACTAGCGACTTTTTGGAACCCCCTTCGCGTACTAGGTCAGGGCAATAGCACCTCCGTGGGTCATTCTGTGAGGTAATGTGGTGCAGGTGCTGGTGCGGGCAGTGCAGGTACGAGTGCAAGGTACAATGGTGCAGTAAAAAACACACAGGGTGCAATGGTGCAGGTGCAGTGCAACACACAGTGCATGGCGGTGACTGTTAGTTGGCCCTAGTGTTGTTAAGCGTAAAAAGTGATAACAGTAATCAAAAAGAATTGAAAAAAAATAAGGACTTAACCAGCATTTGAGGGACGAGAAGAATATATATATACACACATATATATATACACACACACACATATATATATTGTTTTCTTCTCTCTTTCGTGGATATACTCAGCGAAGGAGGATTATTTCTTTTTCCTTCTTCATCTTCGGCGTCGGATGAACGAGCTTGTTCAACGACCAATGCCAAGCGTCAATTCCCTCGACTGCTAGTTAAGGACCTCTGGCGTTGTGGCGACAAAATGAGATCATTGGGCAAGGTGGTATGCCCTTAATTCTTTGTATTTGTATCCAAGAATATTTAATCTTTATCTATCTTCTTTTGTATTTTTGTATTCCTTTAGGTTCGTCCTTCCTCTTCTCGGTGGTTTCCTTTTTCTTTTATTTATCTGATTGTCTTCGTATGCATTTTTTTTTTTGGGCAATTGTCTGTAGACTTCTTTTGAGGGGAGACTGAAGAAATGCTGATATATATGTATTACTTTTTCTTCATATCTCTTCTGGGACTATCTAGGGAGACTCGTGGTTGACAATTGCCGAGAAGAGAATACTTGTCCTTATGAGGACGACGTGCATAGCTCTTGGAGCGTGTGAGCCTTGATCTCCGTTCTTCTCTCTCGCTCTTTCTTAGGAAAATCAGCTTCGACGAGAGAGATACGCAAAGGAAATAGGAGGAATCGAGGTGAACGGATTCGTGGAGCCTTTGAGGAGAGAGAGTTCTTCAAACGTCTTGTGGGGAAAAATAGTCAACGTTTCAGAACCTCAAAGTCTTACCTGAGGCCTATTGTACTGAGGCTTCATTCGTGCTTCTCTCTTCCTCTTCGCGAGCTTCTTCCTCCTTTTGGGCGCTGCGTTGTAGACTCGAGGGCGCGAGGCGGCGGCGAGACGGAGGGGCGGTGGGAACGGTGTGGCGCGGAGGGGGAGGGGCGCGCCTAGTGCCACGGGCGCCACATGCTCTGTGGCGGCAGGGGCTCCCTCGGGGGGCTGCTGTCCTTGCGGGGCGCGGGGCGCGGGGCGTAGGTGGGCTTGGGCGCAAGGACGGGCTGGCGGCGGGGGGCCGCCCGCGGGGGGCCCGCCGGCGCGCTCAGCTCCTCCCGGAAGTGGTTGCTGCTCCACACCTGCGGCCTGATGGTGGGCGACGCGCCCGACGTCCCGGGGGCGCCGCGCCTCGGGGACGCCCTCCCGCCCTCCTCGAGCGGCAGGGGCGACCCCGCGCTGCTGACGGAGGACAGCGGCGTGCTGACCCCGGAGCTCATGTCGCTGTCGGACACGTCGTGCGGCTCCGTGCCCAGCGCCGAGTCGTCGCTGCCGGCGGAGAGCGCGGGCGGCTGCACGACGACGGAGGCGGGCGCCGACGCCTGGCTCCTGCCGGACGTCAGGATGGCGGTCAGCACGGGCGACGACGCCTGCAGCGCGGCGCTCGGCTGCCGCCGGTCCTCGCCGCCGGACGCGCGGGCGGCGGGCAGGGCGGCCGGCAGCACGAGCGCCAGGTCGCCGTTGCTGAGGCGCGTCGGCAGGATCTGCAAGCCGCCCTGTTGCGGCTGCGGCTGGAGCTGCGGGAGGGCCTGCTGCGGCTTGGCGGTGGTCACGAGCGTCACGTGCGGCTGCGCGCCCAGGGAGTTCCCCGCGCTGTCCTGGAAGGCCACGGGCTGTGTTGCCACGGGCGCGACCTGCGGCTGCATGCACGCCCCTGCGGGCGCGGTGTTGAGCACGAAGATGATGGGCGGCGGGTTGGTGGCCACGTTGACGCTGTTCTGGACGCAGGTGGCGTTAGTGTTGACGTTGGAGGTGACGGAGGACGCGATGGCGTTCAGGTGGCTCAGCACGTTGGCGTGCAGGTCGTGCGGCAGGCCGTCCATGCCCGACAGGTAGCCGCGACACCTCAGCGGCGCACTGCGCGAAGCCGGCGCGGTACTTGGACATCTCGTCGCCGCCCGCCATGCGCCCGCGCATGCCCGCGGACTCGTGGCGGTGCAGCGCCTGAACGTGCCGCACCGTCATCTCCAGGATGTCGGCCTTCTCGAGCTTGCTGTAGCGGGAGGGCTGCGGGAGGAAGGCCGTCTTAGTGGGCACACGCATGGGAAATAAAAGCTGCTTCCACACCCAAAAACAACAACAAAAAAACAAAAAAACACAAATGCAAATACACTCACACACACACAAATACGAACATACTCACTCACACAAGAACAACAAAATCAACTATAACAACAACAAACACACTCCTCAAACCCGGCCATTCCCTCACTCAAACGCGCAGGACGCCAACAACAGCACATAAGCCCCTGTCCTACTCACATCCTTCTTGAGGGCCTCCAGCACCAGCGTCTTGAGGTCGTTGAGACAGCGGTTGATCCTCTGGCGGCGCTTCTTCTCCATCAGCGGCTTGTTGCTCTGAGGGAGATGCAGAATCCGTTAGTATGACGTCATTGAGGTGGCTGATGATGCTGTCCAGTCAGGAGGAAGGGGAGAGGGAGGAGGGAGGAGGGAGGAGAGGGAGAGGAGAGGAGAAGAGAGGAATGGAGGAGGGAGGAGAGGGAGAAGGGAGGAGGAGGAAAGGAGGAGGAAGGGGATGGGGGATGGGGAGGATGGATATGGGAGATGGATAGGGGATGAGGAGAAAGGGAAAGGAAAAGGGGAAGCGGAAGGTGAAGAGAGAGGTAGAGAAACAGGAAGGGAGGGGTAGGAAGGAGGTAGGGAAGAGGGGAAGGAGGAGAAGGAGGAGATAGGGAGATGGGAAGAGGATGAAGGGAGGAGGGAGATAGGAAAGGGAAAGGAGAAGGAAAGGGAGAAGGGAAGAGGATGAAGGGAGGAGGGAGATAGGAAAGGGAAAGGAGAAGGAAAGGGAGAAGGGAGAGGTAGGGGAGAGGAGAAGGAGACGGAGGAGTAAGGGAAGGAGGCAGCAATGCAGAGGGAAGGGGGGGGGGGGGGAGGAGTGGGGAAAGGGAAAACCCCGTTTTTGTAGAGTCCTCTCGATGTGGGTAAAAGCAAGGTTATTTTGGTGATTTTTATTTATACTTTTGTTTATTCTATTTATCTACTCTTCTATTCATGTAATAGTTATTGAATTATTACAATGACAATAACCATCATTATCATTATTGTCATTATTCTATATACAATTATCATTATCCTTATCCTTAACACCTGCATCATCTTCACTTCATATGAATTACTATCATTACTATTATTGTCATCATCACTTCAATAATTACGATAATAACAACAGCGACGAATATAATCATAATCTTTCTGTGTCTATTCCTTT
>NC_061841.1:19025666-19030666 GCF_019202785.1 Penaeus chinensis
GAAATGCGATGTGCTTAAACCGTAGATTTCTGGTTGTTTATCCCTGTCTTGTTCTGACTACCTGCTTATCTATCGGTTTCCCTTTCTGTCTGTCTGTTCATAAACTTGCAAAGTATTTCCCGTCTGAAGTTTGATTCTCAGCATGTTGCTATGTTTTGAATCTAAATCTATTTTTCTAATTTAGATGTAACGAACAATATACTTTTAGTTTCTAAAACCTTATTTTTGTTTTTTCTTTTTCTCCTTTTCGATGTGCCTCGTTGTCTCTCTCTCTCTATCTGTCTATTTACCTCTCTCACTCTCTCTCTGTCTCTCTATCTCTCTGTCTCTCTCTCTCTCTCTCTCTCTCTCTCTCTCTCTCTCTCTCTCTCTCTCTCTCTCTCTCTCTTTCTTTCTCTTTTCTCTTTCTCTCCTTCTCTTTTAGATTCAATCTCTTCCCTCCCTGTAATTTTAAAATTTTCTTTAACCCTCTCTCTTTAAATGTCAACCGTTTACCAACTGTGATCAACCGTTTTCTTTCTTTCGTTTTCACATGTCAGAAAAGAAACACACACACGCGTACAAACATGTTTATTTTGCTGTAGACCTGTCAATCAGGATCAACCTAATCTATTATTCGAGAAGATTCTAACTGCAACGTGCAATTGCAGGTTCTGCATCGTCACTGTGGTGTTTTCCCATGATGCAACCGCTTCTTTCACCCTTTTTTTAGGTCCTTGAAAGTGTGTGTGTGTGTGTGTGTGTGTGTGTGTGTGTGTGTGTGTGTGTGTGTGTGTGTCTGTGTCTGTGAAAGTACATAACCATTCATCAGTATATATGTATATCTCTACATTTGCTCTGTGTTCATAATACCATAAATAAGAATACCCTTTATATATTACATATTGACCTGTTAATCCGCCCATTGGTTATGTGTGCATCTCTTTAAAGATATATGTACGAGCCTGTGCATAGCGTTGAATCATGCTTGACTTACAATTACTTAATTAATTTCGTATTTCTACTCGTGATTAAATGTGACTGTTAGAATGCTTTCGATTAATGAGATCGTGGGTAATAAGAGATCTAATGATATTATATATATATATATATATATATATATATATATTTTTTTTTTTTTTTTTTTGTATCGTTTTCTTGTCATATTGTTTTGGCTTCTTTTTTTTGTTAACGGTTTTCTTGTCTTTACTTTTATTCTGTTGTTTATTTCATGTCCATCTGTTCTCCCTGTTTTTGTTTTTTTCACATTCTTATGCTCTCATCTGTATTTCTCTTTCCTTTCAATCGGATTCTTTTCGCCTTTTTAAGTCACTTCTGTTCATCTTTCTCTGCTCACTTATTTTTCTTATTATTTTTGTTTTAAGTATTCCCCTTTCTTCTTCTCTTCCTCCTCCTGCTCCTCTTCTTCCTCCTTCCTCCCTATCATTCTCCCCTCCTCCTCCTCCCCCTCCTCCTTATCCTGCTCCTCTTCTTCCTCCTCCCTCCTACCCATCCTCCCCTCGTCCTCCCCTCCTCCTCCTCTTCCTTCTCCTCCTCCTCCTCCTCCCCTCCTCATCCTCCTTATCCTCTTCCTTCCCCCCACTGCTTCCCCCCACTCCCTCCTCTCCTCCTTCTCCTCCTCCTCCCCCCCTCCCCCTCCTCCTCCTCCTCCTCCTCCTCCTCCTCCTCCTCCTCCTCCTCCTCTTCCTCCTCCTTCTCCTCCTCCTCCGCAACCCCATCACCTTGGAAATTCTCACGCATGGTCGAGGCAAACAGGTAAAAAGCAGCTGCAGTTTACCTTTGACCCGAAATCTAATCGCAGGAGGAACGTAGCGATCGTGAAAGAGACTTTGATAACGAATAAGGAGAAGAAGAAATAGAAGAAGAAGAAAAAAGAGAGAGAGGAAGGTATAGGAGAAGAGATAGAAGAAGAAAAAAAGAGAGGAAGGTATAGGAGAAGAGATAGAAGAAGAAAAAAGGAGAGGAAGGTATAGGAGAAGAGATAGAAGAAGAAAAAAAGAGAGGAAGGTATAGGAGAAGAGATAGAAGAAGAAAAAAAGAGAGGAAGGTATAGAAGAAGAGATAGAAGAAGAAAAAAAGAGAGGAAGGTATAGGAGAAGAGACAGAAGAAAAAAGAGGAATGTATAGAAGAAGAAAATTGAAAAAAAGACAATAAAGATTTGAAAATGAAAATAAAAGATAAAGGAGAAAGAGGAGGATGAGAAGGAGAAGAAGAAGAAGAAGAATGAGAAGAAGAAACGGAAGGAGATATAGGTATAGAAAAAGAAGAGGGAATACGGAAAGTAACTAATAAATCACTAATAATATTGCTGAGGATAATAGGTAATGACAACCATGTAGTGTCATTAACAATAACTATAATAATGATGATAATGGTAATAATGATGTAAATGAAAATTATAATAATGTTGATAATAGTAAGAATGAAAGAGATAATAATATTCATGATAAAAAAAAAATACTTACAATAATGACAACACTAGTGATGATAATAATTATTATAACAGTAATAGTAATAAGGATAGTAATGGTAATATTGATGATAAGGATGATAAAGATAATAATATTGTTGATGATAGCAACAAGAAAAAATAGCGATGATAACAGTGATAATAATGATAATGATAATAGTATTAATGATAATGGTAATAATAATAATTATAATAATGATAATAATAATAATAATAATAATTATAATAATAATAATAATAATGACGATAATTATTATAATAATAGTAATCATAATAATAATAATAATTATGATAATGATAAGTAAATAATACTGATAACAACAATGATAATGATAATGACAATAATGATAATGATAATAAAATAATGATAAAGGTAAATATAATAATGACAATAATAACAATAATAATGAATAATTGTTATGGTAATAAATATAATGATAGGCAAAGATAATAACAATATTAATGATAATAAATGTTGATAATAGTAATAATGATAACAATAATAATAATAGATATTGACAATAACATAACAACACCACCACCACCAACAACAATAATAGTAATAATGATGATAATAAGATGATAACAATAATGATGATAATGTTCATATTGATTATAGTAATAGTAATAACGATAACACTAATGAAAATAATGATAATGACAGGAAGTAACAACACCAAATGATAGCAATAAAAGCTAAAGGTGATAAAAAAGGACACTGACAACAATAACAATAATAATTATATTAGTAATATTGGTGATGATAATACTGTTATTATTAATGTTGTTATTAATAGCAATATCAACCTTAGAATAATATCAATTGCAAAAGTAATAACATTGCTTGTGCCGGTGATAATTTTGATGTCAACAGCAATTATAAATATGTAATACAAACAAAGAGGAAAACAAAGAAAAATAATAAAAAATAATGGAATCAGAGGAAGGAAAGAAAAGTACAAAGTAGAACAGAAAAGGTACAAGGACAAAAAGAATCAAGAGAGATAGAAGAAGAAGAAGAATACGAAGAAGAAAAAGAAAAACAGAAGAAGAAAAAAAGGGAAGATGACAAAGAAGAAAATGACGAAGAGGAAGAAGGAAATGGAATAATATGATAAGGTGAAGTGACGAATGAGGATATCTATAATGAAGATAATGATAGTAATGATACTTATGACAGTAAACATCGTGATGATAATGAAAATGATAACAACAATAACAAGAACAAACAGTGATAGCAATGATAATAACAACCGTGACTGGAAGTAGGAGGAGATAGAAAAAGAAGGAGGAGAAGGGGTAGGGGAAGAAGAAGGAGATTGAAGGATAAGGAGGAGGAGGAGGAGGAGGAGGAGGAGAAGGAGAAAGAGAAGGAGGAGAAGGAGGAGGAGGTGGAGGAAGGGAGGGGGAAGAGGAGAAGGAGGAGGAGATTGAAGGATGAGGAGGAGGAGGAGGAGGAGGAGAAGGAGAAGGAGAAGGAGGAAGGGAGGAGGAAGAGGAGAAGGAGGAGGAGATTGAAGAATAAGGAGGAGGAGGAGGAGGAGGAGAAGGAGAAGGAGTAGAAGGAGGAGGAGGTGAAGGAAGGGAGGAGGAAGAGGAGAAGGAGGAGGAGGTGGAGGAAGGGAGGAGGAAGAGGAGAAGGAGAAGGAGTTGGAGAGGAAGGGAGGAGGAGGAGGAGGAGAAGGAGTAGGAGGGGGAGGAGAAGTGTAAGAAGAGAAAAAAAAGAAGGATGAAGGAGAAGAAGAAGAAAACCGAAAAGGAGAATTCGAACAAAAGATGTAGAATTAGAAGAAAACCAGAAGTAAAATCCGAATAAAGGAAACAACAATAGAAGAGGAAGAAAACAAAACTAAAACAGAATAACCCAAACAAAAATAAATAACAAAAAATAAAATAAAAAATAAAATAAGAATAAAAGAAGAAAGAAAAACGAAGAAAGGAGAAAAAAAAGAGAAATAGAAACAAAGATAACGATTTGATCGGCAAGTCACAATCGACATAAAAAAGAAAAAAAAAAAAAAAAAGAAAAGAAAAAGAAAAAAAAATCAAGAACAATAACTGGGTCAATGAACTAAAATGTTCTCTCAAGTGATCGGTCCAGCCAGAGTAATCTTACAGCTCTTGGGAGAAAAGAGGAGGATGGAAGGAGCGAAGGAGGGAGAAGTAGGATGAGGGGGAGAATAGAAGGAGAGAGAGAGAGAAGCAGAAAAAGGGGGATGAGAGAGAGAGAGAGTGAGAGAGAGAAGCAGAAAATGGGGAATGAGAGAAAGAGTGAGAGAGAGAGAGAGAAGCAGAAAAGTGGGAAAGAGAGAGAGAGGGAGAAAGAGAGAGACAAAGAGAGAGAGAGAGAGAGAGAGAGAGAGAGAGAGAGAGAGAGAGAGAGAGAGAGAGAGAGAGAGAGAGAGAGAGAGAGAGAGAGAGAGAGAGAGAGAGAGGAGGGAGGGAGAGAGAGAGAGAGAGAGAGAGAGAGAGAGAGAGAGAGAGAGAGAGACTAAGATGATAATGATAATATCAATAACAATACTACTA
>NC_061841.1:19035666-19038166 GCF_019202785.1 Penaeus chinensis
TGCTTCCTTGCTTGCCTGCTTTCATCGCTGCCTGCCCGCCTATTTGCTTTCACCCCTGCTTGCCTGCTCTCACACCTGCTTGCCTGCTTTTATCCCTGTTTGCTTCCTTGCTTGCCTGCTTTCATCGCTGCCTGCCCGCCTATTTGCTTTCACCCCTGCTTGCCTGCTCTCACACCTGCTTGCCTGCTTTTATCCCTGTTTGCTTCCTTGCTTGCCTGCTTTCATCGCTGCCTGCCCGCCTATTTGCTTTCACCCCTGCTTATCTGCATTCAACCCTGCTTGCATCCTTGCTTGTCCGCTTATATGCCTTCATCCCTACTTGCCTACTTTCATACCTGCTTGCCTGCTTTTATCCCTGCTTGCCTGCTCTCTTCGCTGCCTGCCCGCTTATCTGCTTTCATCCCTGGTGTGGGTGGTGGTGGTGAGGATGGTGGTGATGGTGGTGATGGTGAGGATGGTGACGATGGTGGTGTGGGTGGTGAGGGTGGTGGCGAGGATGGTGGTGATGTTGGTGATGGTGAGGATGGTGAGGATGGTGGTGATGGTGAGGATGGTGAGGATGGTGGTGATGGTGGTGATGGTGAGGATGGTGAGGATGGTGGTGGTGTGGGTGATGATAGTGAGGATGGTGAGGATGGTGGTGGTGTGGGTGATGATAGTGAGGATGGTGAGGATGGTGGTGGTGTGGGTGATGATAGTGAGGATGGTGAGGATGGTGGTGGTGTGGGTGGTGATGGTGATTGTGAGGGTGAGGGTCATGGTGAAGAAGAAGAAGTGATTATTTTCATTATCTTCTTCTTATTATTATTATTATAATTATTATTATTATTAATATTTCTACTATTATCACTACTGTCCTTATTCTTATTTCTATTTTTATCATCATTGTCATCATTACTATTAGTATTTATATAATCATTCTTGTTGTTATTATCATTCTTGTTATTATTATTATTATTATTATCATTATTATTATTATCATTATTATTATCATTATCACTATTATTATTAATGATGCCAATAATGTTAATGTTATCATTAATGTTAATGTCAATGTTTTTTTTTGTTATCCTCCTCCTCCTCTGTCATCATAATTATTATGATTATTGTTATTATCATAATTACTATGATTGTTGGTAATATTGTTGTTACTGTTATGATTATCATCATTATCATCATGATTGTAATTAGTGTCATGATTATTATTATTATCATTATTATTATTATAAATGTTGTTGTTCTCATTACTATTATCATTCTTCTTCTTCTTCTTCTTCTTCTTCTTCTTCTTCTTCCTCCTCTTCTTCTTCTTCTACTTCTTATCATTATTATTATTATTCTTATTATCATCATTATTATCTTTGTTTTTTTATTATCATCATTATGATTACCATTATCATTATTATATTTATCATAATCATTATTGTTATCATTCTTCTTATTATTATTATCATTATTATTATGATTATTTTTATTATTATAATTTATTTACATTACTATTATCATCGTTATTAACAAATTAATTTTATAATAATTTATATTATCATTATCCCTGTCACTTTTATTATACTATTATTATTATTACTGTTATTATGATTATCATTATTATCATTTATATTATTTTTATTTCAGTATCATTATCATTGTTATCATAATTATTATCATTAGCATCATTACTATTGTTATCATTATGATTATCGTCATAACTATTATCATTATCACGAATGCTTTTATCACTCTGATCATCATCATCATTATCATAATTACCATCATTATCAATAATATCGTTACTCTTATTGTAATTATCACTATCTTCGCTATTATGATTATCACCATTATAATCATCACTGTTATTATTATTATTATCATTACTATTATCATCATTATTATCATATGATGTCATTATCATCCTTATTATCTTTGAAGAGAATGACATACATACAGTTTGGAGTTTGTTCTGTAGCGCATAAATCACATTCATATATGTTCACAATTATGTCTGTTTTTTGTAGATACAAAGTTGTTGAAATAGAGTTATTTTTGACTATGGATTTTATTTATTTATTTATTTTCATTATCTTTATCATTATATATATTTCTTACTGTGAGATATTCTGTTTGTGATATCTACGTGTATTTGTTTTAATATGGCTGTATTTTTATACAGAAATATATATTTTTTTACTTTGTTTTGACGCTGGAGAAGCTGGAGGAATTAAAGAAAAGGAAAAGAGGGAAAGAGGAAGACGAAAAAGGAAGAAAAAGGAAGAGAGAGAGAAAGAGAGAGAGTGAGAGAGAGTGTGTGTGAGAGAGAGAGAGAGAGAGAGAGAGAGAGAGAGAGAGAGAGAGAGAGAGAGAGAGAGAGAGAGAGAGAGAGAGAGAGAGAGAGAGAGAGAGAGACAGAGAGATAGATAGATAGATAGAGAGAGAGAGAGAGAGAGAGAGAGAGAGAGAGAGAGAGAGAGAGAGAGAGAGAGAGAGAGAGAGAGAGAGAGAGAGA
>NC_061841.1:19043166-19045666 GCF_019202785.1 Penaeus chinensis
TTAATATATCTATGCGTGTATTTTATACTTTCAGTTACCTATTTAATTTTTTTTTGCATTCATTTCTTTCCTTATTTCAGATAATTCTTATTCGAGTCATAAAGAACCCGATAAAATTAAATAAAAAAAGGATATAAGGATGCTAAGAAATCATGCATATTTAACAGCTAATTAACAATGCCACTTATAATTTACCTTGATATCTATTCAGCCCTATTCATTTCCTTTCAAATGAGCAGCTTGATTTAAGCTCACCGACCTTAGGAAATCATTAGATATGAAGTTTAAAAGAATAATTGTAATTATTATCGTTCAACAGAGATATGTGTTACGTTTATCTGTTATCATTGTTTTGTTTTATCTCGTCTGTAGATAAGAAATGGAGGAATCAAAGGCAGGGTGAAAATATCTTATGCAGGTTTATTCATCAAATTATTTTTATCGAGAGTCTGGAAATTTAAAAGTTGGAATATCATGATACTTTTTGTTATCATTATCATTATTATTATTAATATTATCATCATTATTATTATTATTATTATTATTATTATTATTATTATTATTATTATTATTATTATTATTATTATTATATCTTTTATCTATCTCTACATTTTATTTACTTTGTTCTACTTCCTTGTTTGTTCTTGAGTTTTTTTTTCTCTGTTATTTGTCCCTGGATCACACACACTTTAAATGTTAAACACAGACATATAAGGACAGAGTTTATAAACACAAACAAACGCACATGTAACAATGCACACATGCTAACAAATACACTCATCAACACACAAATGCAGATACAATCAATCATAAACGCACATACACACAAACAAATAAACAAGCACACACACAAATACACATATATACACTCACATAAACACGCACACATACACACACACACACACACACACACACACACACACACACACTCACATACACACACACAAACACACACACGCACACACACACACACACACACACACACACACACACACACTCACACACACACACACACACACGAACACGAACATACACACACACACACGAACACGAACATACACACACACATGAACACCATATTTGTACGAAGTTTTCTTCTCTCTCCCTGTACCTAGTAGATCACAGGCAGAATTCTTAATGGATTAATTAAATGCATGAAGTCAGATGCAGTTATTAATTTAATCCACATAAGAGATTTGCATGGACAGAGTACGGTTTCCGAATGATCTTTGAGTCCGCTTCGCTCATTGGTCAGTCGTAGTACTAGCAAGGTGCACTGCGGACTTAAAAGTATTAATGGATATGCATAAATGTATATATATATATACACACACACACACACATATATATATATAATATATATATATATATATATATATATATATATATATATATATATATATATATAAATACACACACACACACACACACACACACACACACATACACACATATATATTTGTTTATATATTTATCTATGTATATTATTCGGTTTTCCTATTATTCTTTACTCCCTTTTTGTCTTTCTCCAACAACATAGTCATAATGGAAGAGTACATTCAGTAACACAGTCAGGTATATTATTCATGGAAGGGTTGACGTTAACCCAGATGTTTGCGAATGTCAATAGAGTTACCCTTGACCCTGCGGATGCTGTGTGGCGCCACAAGAACGCAATCAAGTGTAAATCCGCTTATTACTGGGTTGTAAGAGTGTTTGTTCGTGTGTATAAGGGATTGAATTGAATTGAGATTGAGCTTGAATTCTTTATTGATATGAAAGTTTGTACATAGAACGTAAATCATTTTACATACAGAATGGCACAATAGTCAGGGAAGTTATACCTCTTTTATTGGCAGTATAGAATTAGATAGAATTGGAAATATAGAATTAGATAGAATTAGTACACGTACAAGAAATTGAAGAAAGAAACAACAGATGAAATAAAACAGAACATAAACGCTAAAAGTTTATAAACTTAGTAGAGTAAAAAATACAAACTATGACATTCGAGACTAGGCAAGCAATAGCATAAAAGACAAAATAAAATTTATTAACTTCTGTCGAAAAAGTCAGCTGTAACACATGCTCAGGAAAACGAGTTGTAGCTTGAAAAGAAAGCAGAAGCGTAAAAGAAAATATACAAATACACACATAAGAACGATGAATACATGCAAAAAAAAAAAAAAAAAAAAAAAAAAAAAAAAAAAATCAAACAGTTGAAATTAAAAATAGAAAGGAACTCCAATATATAAAGAATAAAAATACAAAGATACAAGAAGCACCACAGCGATTATAGGAATAGAAGCAGTAACATAACGCAATACAATGATGTATATATCAACGATATGTCGAACATATATATTAACAGCCATTTATTTTTCAGTAAGACTAGACACAAGACTGGTTCAGAGTAATGAGTACAGGTCAGCTGCTTTTTCATTACATATTTTAAAGAGTTTATAGACGGGAATTGTTTCGTCAATTGAGTTCCATGCCT
>NC_061841.1:19055666-19058166 GCF_019202785.1 Penaeus chinensis
TGTGTGTGTGTGTGTGTGTGTGTGTTATATGTGTTTATATATATACATATATATTTATATATATATATATATATATATATATATATACATATATAAATATATATATATATATATATATATATATATATATATATATATATATACATATGAGAGAAAGAGAGAGACAGAAAGTGCGAAAACGCGTAGCCCTGCTATTTAAAATTTCGGCCTTATGGCGAAATACTGTTGATGAGACATGATAGCCAGTTCAGATCCCGACCCTTCAATTATCTCCTTGTTCGGTCAGTCAGCGAAGTTTATCGTCCTGTGTGACTGTCATTTTTTTCTCATTAGAAAACTAGGTGTAACGGAACGTGTTTTATGTGAGAGCTTTGGTGTGTTACTAATATTAATGGAAGTTAGGTGTTAAGAAGGTCGCTGAGATAGCAACCTTTGGTTATCAAATCAGCTTCCTTGTTATATTCGGATATAAATTAATTACATTTTTTTTTCTTGTGATATGTAGAATTATTAATGTTTCAATTTATTTGTATGGATAATGTTTTCTGTGTGCTCTCTCTCCTTCTGTCTCTGTCTCTTTCTCTCTCTCTCTCTCTCTCTCTCTCTCTCTCTCTCTCTTTGTACCCCCTCTTTCTGTTTATCTATCTCTCGCCTCCTTTCTTCCCTCCTTCCCACTTTCTCTCTATCTCTTTCTCACATTCTTTCCTTATCCATCTTTCTCTCTCCCTCTCTCTTCCATCCTTTCATCTTTCCCCTCCTACTTTCTCTCTTTCTCTCTTTTTGTTGCTCCCCATTCCTTCTTTCCAAAATCATCTCTCCCTTACCACCCTTCTTCTGTCACCCTTCCCCCTTCCTTTCTCACTCTATTTATCTTACTCTTTCCCTTTATCTATCTCCACCCACCTCTCCCTCTCTCTCCATGCCTCTCCCTCCCTTTCCAATTCCTCTAATTCTCCCCTTCTCTTTCTCCCTTTCTCTTACTTTTCTTTTCAACAGAAGGAGGGAGAGAGTTCCTTCTTTCTCTCTTTTCCTCCCTTCTACTTCCCTCCGTCTCTCTCCTTCCTCCTATTCTCTCTTTCTTCCTTCCTTCTTCTCCCATTCTCTCTCTCCCCTTCTATCCCTCCCTTTCTCAATTCCCCTTTCTTCTTTCAAACTCTCTCCCTCCTTCTGTTTTATCTTTCCTCCTCGATACCAAGGCCCCTTTTTACTCTCTCTTCTTCCTCCCTCTCCTTCCCCCAACCCTATCCTTCTCCTCCAACTCTCTCTCTCTCTCTCTCTCTCTCTCTCTCTCTCTCTCTCTCTCTCTCTCTCTCTCTCTCTCTTTCCCTTAATCTCTCACCTCTTCTATTCTTTCTTCTTCCCTTCTCCTTCCCCTCTCTCTCCCTCTTTCCCTCAATATCCCTACCCCCTTTTTACTCTCTCTTCTTTCTTCCTCCAATCTCTCTTTCCCCTCCTCCCTCTCCCCCCTTCCATTCTCTCTCTCCCTCTGCCCCCTCCCTTCCTCAATCATCCCTCTCCCCCTTCCTCTCCCTTTCTGTCTTACCCTCTCCTTTCCTCAATATTCCCTTCTGCTCTCTCTCTCTTCCTCCCTCTCCTCCTCCTCTCTATACCCCCCTTCCTTTCTCCCTCTCCTTCCCCCAATCCTCCCTTTCTCTCTCTCCCTCTCCCTTCTTCCCTCTATACTCCTACTCACTTTTATTCTCTCCCTTTCTATTTCTCCCTTTCCCCCCCTCATTCTCTCTCTCCCTGCTCTCCTCAATACCCCCTCCTCCTTTCTCCCTCTCCTTCCCTCGATCTTGCCCCTCCCTTCCCCTCCCTCCCATTGTCTCTCTCTCCCTCTGCTTCCCCCCCCCCCCCCGTAAAAGGATGCGATGTAATGGGTTAACACAGGTTACTTCTGACAGGCAAGGTGCCACTATAACCCGAGAGGCTACCTTCTGCCACTCAGGTCTCGCTCGGTTCAGGAGCAGGTGTTATCAGGGCTTCTATCCGCATTCCCTAAAAACACCTGCAGATTGTTCCAACTTTTTTTTTTTTTTTTTTTTTTTTTTTTTGTGGGGGGGGGGGGGGGGGTGAAGGGGTTTGGGTGAATGAACTTTCTGGGAGTTTTGAGTTGATTTTGTTTATTCGTGTTATCAGCCTTTATGATGGATTTGATTACTTCGTTTGTGTGGCTTTTGTCGTTTAGTTTAGTTTGGTATTTCTAATGTGGTTTTCATGTTGCTGTTTTTTAAAAATTTATTTCTTTATGGCTACTTTTTTTTGTGTGTGTATTTACAGGAGACAAGAAAATTGGTAAAATGTTTTGCAGTCATCGCTATGTAAGTAATGCCTAAATATCGGTATATCTTTCTCGTTAAGAATTTAAACTAGATATCTATTCACAAAGATACAAACAAAATGTCAAAGAACCTTGGCACTTAATTATATTGAGTATATGAACAAAAAATATAAAGCTGTCTCTTCATGAGTTCAAAATTCCCAGCATAGAGAACGGATT
>NC_061841.1:19073166-19075666 GCF_019202785.1 Penaeus chinensis
AGATAGATAGATAGATAGATAGATCGATAGATAGATATAGTAGTAAATATATTGATATGTAGATCGATCGATCGATCGATAGATAGATAGATACTCAGATAGATAGAGTGAGATATATGTAAGTTGTTAGAGTGACTGATCGATAGATAGATAGATAGACAGATAAATTGATAGATAAGTAGATAGAGAGATAGAAAACAAGTTTTAGACATAGATTTATGTATATATGAAAATCTAAATACAACGCAACACATCCACGCAAAGAGGAAGGGTAAAGGGAAGGGAGGGAAGGGGTAAAGGGAAGGGGAGGGATGGGGGGAGGATGAGAGGATGGGGTGAAGAGGACGAGGGAACTGGAAGGGGAAGAGGAAGGGTGTAGGGGAAGGGGGGGAGGGGGAATAAAGACGGGAAGGTCGATAAGGGAGGAAGAGAGAGAGGGGGAGGGAGGGAGAGAGGAAGGGAGGAAGGAGGGAGGAAGGGAAGGAGGGAGGGAGGGAGGAAGAGAGAGAGAGGGGGGTGGGAGGGAGGGAGGAAGAGAGAGGGAGGGAGGGAGGGAGGGAGGGAGGTAGGGAAGGAGGGAGGAAGAAGGGTAGGGAGGGAGGGGGGGTATAGGAAGATGGGGAGACGCGTACCATCTTGTTAAATTCCTTCGCTGGCGGCCTCGGGGAATGCAGGGGCGCGAGGAAGAGGAGAGGCGAGAGGAAGAGGGAGGAGAGGCGTAGTGGGGGGGGGGGGGTGAGGGCGTAAAAGGGGAGGGGGGAGGGGGAGGGTAGTGGGAGGGAGGACGTGGCGTGGGGGGAGGGGGAAGGATAAGCGACTGGTAGGATGTTCCTGTCACTTCTCTCTTCATTTCTCTGTCTGCCTGTCTGTCTGTCTGTCTAACACTCTCTGTCTGTCTGCTTCTGTTTGTCTGTCTGCCTCTCTCTGTCTGTCTGTCTCTGTTTGTCTGCCTCTGCCTGTCTGTCTGCCTCTGTCTGTCTGTCTGCCTCTGTTTGTCTGTTTGTCTACCTCTGTCTGTCTGCCTCTGTCTGTTTGTCTACCTCTGTCTGTCTGTCTGTCTACCTCTGTCTGCCTATCTACCTCTGTCTTCCTCTGTCTGTCTGTCTGTCTGTCTCTGCCTGTCTATTTGTCTCTGTCTATCTGTGTATGTCTCTCTCTCTCGCTCTCTCTCTCTCCTACATTCTTCACTGACGTTGACTAGAAGGAACATTGTTATTTATCTATATCTTATTTATTCATCCATTTATTCATTTTTAGTTCCCATGCCCCAACGCTCCCTTTGTGTCAGATTTTCAATTCGTATTAAAAGTCATTCCGAACACCGAGTTACCATGGTTACAACCCAGCATCCTCTCGCCGCCCACCTCTTCCGTTTCCCCAGTCTTGGCGCTGACTTCGGAACATTTTGATAACGGTATAACTACTTGAGAGATAAGAAACAAACTAAAAAGATCAAAGATTTGTTTTTTATTATTATTGGGAGCGAAGAAATGAGTAACTTTTGAGCACAGAAGGCTCATTGAGTTACAGAGATAGCGAGCCTATAAGCCTGGCTAAAGGAGAGGTTGTCCCAAATTTCTCAAAGCTCGGGGCCAGTTAAGTGCATCCGACATACCTTGTGTTTTACATAAATTAGTTTGTTTTTTTTCTTTCTTTTTTCTTATGAAAAGCCTTGTCCATATCATTGAATTATGAATAATTTATCCGATTTTCTCAGTTTCTTTTCTGGGGATTTCTCTCCTTTCTTTATATGTAGTTCTTTCTAAATCCATCTTTATTTTTTCATGAAGAATATATACGCACATAAGCTCCACTTGATATTCTATTCACACACTTAGTGCGATATAAATGTATAAACATATATATATATATATATATGTATATATATATATATATATATGTGTGTGTGTGTGTGTGTGTGTGTGTGTGTGTGTGTGTGTGTGTGTGTGTCTGTTTGTATATGTATATACATTTATATCGCACTAAGTGCCTGAATAAAATATCAAGTGGAGCTTATGTGTATATATATTCTTCATGAAAAAATAAAGATGGATTTATATATATGTGTCCGTGTGTGTGTGTGTGTGTGTGTGTGTGTCTGTATGTATGTATGTATGTATGTATGTATGTATGTATGTATGTATGTATGTATGTATGTATGTATGTATGTATGTATGTATGTATGTATGTATGTATGTATGTGTAAGTGTAAGTGTAAGTGTAAGTGTAAGTGTATGTGTATGTATATATGTATATATATATATATATATATATATATATGTTTATATATATATGCGTATATATATATATATATATAATATACATATATATATATTATACATATACATATATATATATATATATATATATATATATATATAATATACATACATATATATATATATATATATAATATACATATATATATATGTATATATATATATATATATATATATATATATATATATATATATATGTATATATATACACACACACACAC
>NC_061841.1:19085666-19090666 GCF_019202785.1 Penaeus chinensis
CTCTCTCTCTCTCTCTCTCTCTCTCTCTCCCTCTCTCTCTTTCTTTCATTCTTTCCTGTTCTCGTAAGCACGTGATTATCTACATTTTTCTTCTTTGGAATGTTTGGGTATCCAAGCGAATCCAAGAACGCCCTTACCGCTGATAAAGCATTGGATACGCACGGATTCATACTTATGCGAACGGGTGTTTTTGTACACTTTCAAGACTTTGAGTGGTTGCTGAGAGAGAGAAAGAGAGAGAGAGAGAGAGAGAGAGAGAGAGAGAGAGAGAGAGAGAGAGAGAGAGAGAGAGAGAGAGAGAGAGAGAGAGAGAGAGAGAATGAGAGAGAGAGAGAGAGAGAGAGAGAGAGAGAGAGAGAGAGAGAGAGAGAGAGAGAGAGGGAGAGAGAGAAAGAGAGAGAAGAGAGAGAGAGAGAGAGAGAGAGAGGAGAGAGAGAGAAGAGAGAGAGAGAAATAGAGAGAGAAGAGAGAGAGAGAGAGAGAGAGAGAGAGAGAGAGAGAGAGAGAGAGAGAGAGAGAGAGAGAGAGAGAGAGAGAGAGAGAGAGAGAGAGAAGGAGAAAGAGAAAGAGAGAGACAGAGACAGAGACAGAGAGAGAGAGAGAGAGAGAGAGAGAGAGAGAGAGAGAGAGAGAGAGAGAGAGAGAGAGAGAGAGAATAAGACAGCAAGGAAGGACACACATAGATATAAGAAAGATAAAAGAAAATAGAGAACCAGAAAATGAAAATTAAAGATAAAGAAAGATATAAGTAGAACAGTTGAAGAAAAAAAGAGAGGGAAAAAGAAGTAAGAAAGGTGAAAATAAAGAATCATAATAAAGATGGGAAGACAGGAAAATAAAAAAGTGAAGTAAAAGAGAAAGAGAAAAAAAAAAAGAAAGAAGGGAAGAGGCAGGAAGAAGAAAAAATAGTGTCAAAAAAGTGAAAGGAAAATAGCAAGTAAGGCAGAAAGAAAAGGTAAAGAAAAGAAGATAGTAAATGAAGAAAAAAAAAGGACATGAAAAACGAAAGAAGAAATAATAATCAAAGGAAAAGCAATAATGGTAATTACATAACACTGATAATAAAAAAGGAAATAAAAAAGAAAACAAGAAAATTAAATGTCGGAGGAGGAGGGAGAGAAAAGGAAGAATTAGAAGAAGAGGGAAAGAAGAAGAAAGAGGAGAGGATGATGAAGAAGAAACAAAGGAAGATGATAAAAGTGGAGAACAAGATGAAGAGTAGATCGAAAAATATGTAAAAAATAAAGGCGAAGAATTAGTGATAACAGTAAAGAGAATAAAGAAGAAGAAAAGAAAAGAAAAAAATTGAGGAAGAGGAAGAAAACAATAAATAAGGAAAACATGAAAATAAGACTAAAAGGAAAACAAACAAACAAACAACATAATTAATAAAACAAATAAGAAAGAAAGAAAGATAGAAAGAAAAGAAGATATAAAACGAGAAAAGAAATAGAGAAAGAAAGGAAGATATAAAACGAGAAAAGAAAGAGAGAAAGAAAGGAAGAGAGGAAACAAGAAGAGAATAGAAAAAGAAAGGAAGAGAGAAAACAAGAAAAGAAATAGAGAAAGAAAGAAAGATATGAAACGAGAAAAGAAATAGAGAAAGAAGGGAAGAGAGAAAACAATAAGAGAATAAAGAAAGAAGGGAAGAGAGAAACCAAGAAGAGAATAGAGAAAGAAACACGAAAGAAGCATAAACAGAAGAGGCACGCCGCCCGCTCTCCCTCCTCGCGTGCAATTACGACCTCATGACTTTCAATCATTTACTTCACTGCTCTTTACTGCTACAATAAGTTACTCCAAGATTGCAAGGTTGCAGCGCAAGAAATGCCGGGAGGTACATGTACGTTTCTTGGACCCGCTAAGAATTCTTAGAGGCTGCGCTAAGGGTGGGAGGTAACTCTTAAAATTATTTTATGAAGTTCTTTCATTCTAAAAAAAAAAAAAAAAAAAAAAAAAAAAAAAAAAAAAAAAAAATGATAATAATAATAATAAAAAAAGATGTTTGGTTAATGGTAAGTTCGAATCAAAGTTAACTAGGAGCTTTACTTTTGTGTAAGGCGCCCCTGGTCATAATCGAATTTTGATACGCAACAAATAACAATAATAATGATGATGAGTTAGATTTGTGAATTAGACTTGAGAATGATGAAGAGATTGGGATTTTCAAAAATATGTGTGGATGATGGTAATTTTAGATTAAACTTAACTAGGAGCTCTACTTGAGTTAGATTTGTGAATTAGACTTTGAAAATTATGAGGTAAAAGTGAGAATTATCCTTTCGGATAAGTTCGGGGTGTATTTTATTTATTTATTTATTTATTTATTTAATCATAAATGTGAATGGTTGTTATAATTCAATATTTCCCTGCCTTCAAAGATTTAGAAGCTCTTCTTGAAAGTTTTTCTCCTGACCGGTGGACACACTGCCCTCTGTTATGGAATGGAATGAACGAATCCATTGCTCGCTCCTGGAACCACTCATCCTGGCGAGACAATGAGAAAGGGAGGAAGAATGAAAGAAGAAAAGGAAATTCCGAATAATTGAGGCAAATCTAAGCTCCATGTCTCTTCCTCTTCGAACTCTCTTCTTTTCCTCTATCTATATAATTTGCTAACGTAATACATCGTGCACTCAATTCACGAAAGATGAATAAACAAATAAATAAATAGATAAACAGATAGATCAATCAATCAATATATACATACATGTATACATATACATATATGATATATAATACACACACACACACACACACACACACACACACACACACATATATATATATATATATATATATATATATATATATATACCGTACAGGTAAGTTTACCATCACCATTAGACATCAATGGGCATCCAATCACACAACATGATTTTCGCATTCTGACCTCGGCCTCACACAGACCTAACCGCATCACCTTAGAATCCCTGTTTATTTCAAGGATGGAACCAGATCAACCAGTAAAGCAACTACCATTCCATTATATACACAATAAATGCAGATTTTTCCATGTAAGTTTTTATAATAATGGTTTTATTATTGGTATTATTTTAATTTTAATTTTTTTCGTTCATTTTATGGCCTGTTTTAAACTTTAAAACTTGATAAAGTTAATAATTACATTGTTTACCGTTACCCTGTTCCACTCGCTTAACTGTAGTTTCTTTTAAACAACTCCCCCCCCCCCTCCTTTCACTGCTTTTTATGTTTTTAGCACTGATGATGAAATTAGAAACTTAGAAACGTTTGAAATAAAATGATGATCGTAGCTGCACTGTTGTATATATATGTATATAAATGTATATATATATGTATATATACATATATGTAGAAAAGGTATGAATAAGAATGAATATTTTCACAATACAAGAGATATATTTGACCGGTTTCGATTATCAGGATCAGAAATACATGGTCAAATACATATTTTGTATTGTGAAGATATTCATTCACATTCGTACCTTTTCTACATTTGTCAACATGAATACGGCTCGCATAAATATATATATATATATATATTATATATATATGTATACATATATATAATGTATATATATGCATCTATACATATATATGTATAGGCATGCATATATATATATATATATATATATATATATATATATTCAATTATCTCTCCCTTTCTCCTTCTCTCTTTTTCTCTTTTTTTTTTTTTAACTCTTTCTTTATCTCTCCCTTTCTCTCTCTCTCTCTCTCTCTCTCTCTCTCTCTCTCTCTCTCTATATATATATATATATATATATATGTATATATATGTATATATATATATGTGTGTGTGTGTGTGTGTGTATATGACTGTGTTTTGGAAGCATGTTTATGTCCATGTGTATATTTCCTTTCAAATATGAAATCTATAAAAAAAAAAAAAAAAAAAAATTCTTTAAAGGCAGATTTCCGTGTATCACGTACCTGACAAAAAAAAAAAAAAAAAAAAAAGATAAAAAAAAAGAGAATTCGGGAGCGACAAAGTGATCCTCGGAAGCCCTTTTCGAGGAGTAACTCAGGGCGCTCTCGACTGCTAGCTCCCACAGCGAGAGGTCAAGCGCAGGTGTCGCAGAGGAAGTCGCCGCCGTGGCTCCAGAGGTTGTTTTTTTTCAAATAAAATCAAAGGCAAAAAAATAAATGGAAATATAAATCAAAGAAACAACAAACAGGAGAAAGAATAACGGAGTGAGAGATAAGATATATGATAAAAAAATTCATATAGTTAGTACATGACTGAACCAATTTCATTTTTTGATAAACCAGAAATTTGTGATCAAATGCCATCCCTCTGCTGCTTTTGCGCTTATCAAAATCCAGTTCATGCAGAGATCATTTTTTTATGAAAGAACAATTGATGTCATGAACTAAGATTTCTTTTTCTTTACCCACCCCATCCTCCTCTCTCTCTTTCTATCTATCTATCTCTCATTCTCTCTCTCTCCTCCTTCCTTCCCTTCCTCCTCCTCTCTCTTTCTCTTATTCTCTATTTCTCCATTTGTATGTATATATACATATGCATATACATACACATACATACATACATACATATATATATATATATATATTATACATATATATATATATATTATACATATATATACATATATATATATATATATATATATATATATATATATATATATAGACGCATACATACATACATACATACATATATATATATATATATGTATAATATATATATATATATATATTATACATACATACATACATATATATATATATATATATATATATATATATATAGACGCATACATACATACATACATATATATATATATGTATAATATATATATATATTATACATACATACATATATATATATATATAGACGCATACATACATACATACATATATATATATATATATATATATATATATATATATATATATATATGTATGTACACACACACACACATATATATATATTTATATATATATTTATATATATATTTATATACATATATATATAT
>NC_061841.1:19135666-19137840 GCF_019202785.1 Penaeus chinensis
GATGAAGAAGAAAAGAAGAAGAAAAAGAAAAAAAAATATATATTTTTTGCATTCTCTTTCTCTCCTATCCCCTGACCCTCCTTGATAGAAAAACAAAAATGAATGAGAGAGAGAGATGAATGAGAGATAAAGAAAAAAAAGAAAAAAGAATCTGGAGATACGCATATATAATTTGTAAATCCTACAACCTCTTATATCAAGATTAGGGTTTCCAAATTCCTAATTATCAAAATTTACGAAAGAGTATGAGAAAAAAAGAAAACACAACATAAATACAAGGAAAAAAGAAAAAAAGAATAAGGATCGAAGAAGAAACACAAGAAGAAAGTAGGCGAAGAAATAGAAGGATAATAAATAATTCTTAAATAAAAAAATCTGACGAAGTATTTACTCTGTGGCAACCGCGAGGACCCCTTTTGTCAGTCATCAAAATCTGCCTTAGGCTGCGGCGGCGCACTCACTCACTGTCTTTATTCTCAAATACAATCACCGATACAACCTATTCAACTGTTGCTGCAACAACACCCGCAACAATAAAGTAATCTTTGTGACATTCCAATTAAAGATAAAGAAAAAAAAAAAGAAGGGAATAGAGAAAGAAGAATTTTGTACGGAGACGAAAAATTCACTATGCAATGATACAAAAAATACTCGTACATTGTATTCGGTCGATAAAGCGACAGCGTAAGGTATTGTCGTAAAACATGAGAACGAAAAAAAAGATACGTTAGGGATTAATTAACTTGTACCAGTGATATCTGTCTATCTACCTACCGACCTACCTATCTACTCTGCCTATTTTTCTGTCTATATATCTCTCTATCTACATGTCTTTCTTTCATACTACCTACCTACCTATCTATCTACCTACCTATCTATTTGTAATGCCAATGGATCTAGCTATCTAGCTCTCTACCTACTTACCGACCTACCTACCTACCTATCTATCGGTATATAATCGAGTTTGTAATGCCTATAGATATATTCATAAATCTGCATAAAGTGTGAGAAAGAGAGGAGAAAAAAACCGAGAAAAACAGAGAAAAACATAAACACAACGTCCTCTGTCACACTTAGAGATTCACCTCCTCTTTAACATGCTTTCTTCATCCCTTCCCCCCCCCCCCTCCCCTCTCCTCATCCTCCCCTTACTTCCCCTCCTCCACTTCATTCTTCTTCCTCTTCCCTCTTCCTCTTAGACTTACCGACTTCTTCCTAATTTGAAAATTGGAAGAAGAAAAAAATTAATTATCTCTTTTTCTCTCCCCTTTTCGTTCATTCTCTCTCTCTCTCTCTCTCTCATCTCTCTCTCTCCCCCTTTTCTCTCTCTCTCTTTATCTAATCTATCTATCTATTATCTCCCCCCCCCTTACTCTCTCTCTCTCTCTCTCTCTCTCTCTCCTTCCCTCCTTGTCTCCCACCCTTCCTCTCTCCCCTCCTGCCCTCTCCTTCCCCCCCCCTCTCTCCCTCCATTCCCTCAACCCCTCCCTCTCCCTCTCTCCCCCTCCCTCAACCTCTCTCCCTCTTTTCCCTCTCTCCCTCCATCCCTCAAACCCTCTCCCTCTTTCCCCTCCCTCTCTCTCACCCCCCTCCCTCAATCCTGCGCCCTCTCCCCCTCTCTCTCCTCCCTTCCCACTCTCCCCCTCCCTCAACCCTCTCCCTCCCCCTTCCCTCCCATCCTCCCTCTCCCTCCCTCTCCCTCTCAATCCTCCCTCTCCCTCCCACCCTCCCTCCCCCTTCCCTCCCATCCTCCCTCTCCCTCCCATCCTCCCTCTCCCTCTCAATCCTTGCATAGCACCGTGGGAAAGACCTTGTGCACGCGCCCGGCAGGTGCTGGAGGAACCGCTTGGACCGACTTGCATTTAAACAATGGGTGGTGGGGAGGGGGGGGGGGGGGGCGGAGTTGATGGTCGGGCACGCCTCTTCGCTGCGGTGGGGATGGGGGGAGGAGGGGGGAGGGGTGTGAAGGGAGGGGTGGAGGGGGGGAGGGATGGGAGGGTGTGGAGGGGGGGTTATGGGTGGAGGGGTGGAGGGGGGTTGAGGGGGGGGTGGGATAGGGGTTTGGAGGGTGGGGGGTGTTGGGGGGGGGGTTTGGATGGGGGGAGGAGGGTGGAGGGGGGTGGGGGGGGGTGGGATGGGGGGGAGAGGGGGGAGGGGTGGGTGTGAAGGGGGGG
>NC_061841.1:19137940-19140440 GCF_019202785.1 Penaeus chinensis
GTCACTATCTTTCCGAACAAACACCATGTCTGCCATTCACGGGGGTTAAACTGCCCCTAGGGGTTCCAGTGCATTTTAAATGTACCCCTTTAAAAAAGTTTATTCAAATAGGGAAATTTGTGTCATCATTTGATAAAAGATGATATATTATTTCACCCCACAACCCACCACCCACCCAAAAACCCCACACCCCAACAGAAACCCGAGAGAGAAGAGGAAGAAAAGAGAGAGAGAGAGAGAAGAGAGAGAGAGAGAGAGAGAAAAGGAGAGGAGAGAGAGAGAGAGAAGAAGAAGACAGAAGTAGATAGATAAGAGAGAGAGGGAGAGAGAGAGAGAGAGAGAGAGGGGAAGAGAGAGAGAAGAGAGAGGAGAGAGAGAGGGGGAAGAGAGAGACATATTTTTTGATAATCTGATTGACCCATCATTTACCGAATAGAACATGTGTCCGTGCGGGTGGGCGCGTAAAAAGAGTAGCACTTACATCGTAAACCCAAAAACGGGGTTTGACCCGCGGGGGATTAGCTCATCCCCCCTTCTTTTCCCAAACCCGGGGGTTCTCATGGCGAGCAACCAGGCTCGACAATGAGGTCGCCGGGTTCCCCCCAAAAAGGATGTCTCGGAAAGAGAAGCCGAGGGCCAGGGTCTTTCCGGTCTCACGGGTTAGTCGAAAAAGGGAAACCAGGTCCGCAACGTACCCCACGATCTGGCACAAGGACCAAACACGAATACCATGCACAAGTTTCTTATAAAGGCCTTGAAGACACGTGTTTGGTCCTCTGCAGGGTTTCGGGCCCAAAAATTCTTTATGACTGACATTACATACCAAGGTTTGAATGCTCATGATTTCGATTTTCCGCCGCTTTTCCCCGACGAACGGGTTTTCCCAAACACCCCCCAAAAATCCTGTATGTTGCTCTTGTTCCAGGAGACCTCTAAGCCCAAGGACTTCGCCTCATTGCTAACAAAGATCCGGGACCTCAAAAAGGATAGCAACTCAAAAAGTCGAGATCAATGCCCTTTGTTTTTATAGTTTTGGGTCCCATGACTTCGGATGTTTTCTGTCCACACCCAGGCCATGCATCCAGGTTATTTGTGTCCTCTTCCGAAAAATAGACAAAGGGGGGCCCAATGAAGTTTTTTTCTTTCGGGTCTTTACGATTGAAAACAGATGACGAGTAGATAAATTACGAGGATTGGGAAAAAAACCCAGAAAAGAAAAGGCGGTGCGAGAACACACCCTTGTCTCACCCTGAATTCATCGGAAAGAAGCTCGGCAGACCCCCGCCACACTTAATAGAACTTTCAGTCCCATTTTAAAAGGCTTGTTTATTACTCAGCGACGTATTTGTACATGGTCCTAGTATCTAAAAAATCAGTGACCCAAGTCCTAATAGCAAGGCAAATACAGGTCAACCACAGAGCTAAACACTAGCATTTTACTTTTTTCGTACATGACTCGAAAGTTCAACAAGAGGGCAGTCAAGTCCATTTTACTAGACCCATTTTATTACCGCCTCAATAGACCACCTGGCCCGGCCTCAGTGCCTGGGGCGTTCCTGGATTTCGCTTTTGCCGGGCGGCCTTGTCGGGCGCGCTGGGGAGCGAAGGGGGGGGGGGGGGGGGGTTAGGTCTTGACTACTTTCTGTCTTTGTAGGTCTCTTTGTGGTATGGATGTTTTAGTTTTATGTTAGCTTTCTCAAGTCTCATCTGCATTTATCAAATTATATTTTGTTTTAATCTCTTTCTCTCTCTTACTATCTGCTACCCCCCCCTCTCCCCCTCTTATTCTCTTCTATTTTTTATCTCTCTCTCCCTCTCTCTCTCTCTCTCTTTCTCTATCTCTTTCTCTCCCTCTCTCTCTCTCTCTCACTCTCTCTCTCTCTCTCTCTTTATCTATCTCTTTCTCTCCCTCTCCCTCTCTCTCTCTCTCTCTCTCTCTCTCTCTCTCTCTCTCTCTCTCTCTCTCTCTCTCTCTCTCTCTCTCTCTCTCTCTCTCTCTCCCTCCCTCCGTCTCTCTTTCTTTATCTCTCCCCCCCCCCCCCTCTCTCTCTCTCGCACTCTCTCTCTTTCACTCTTTATCTCTCTCTCTCTTGTGTATTCACTTTTGTTTGTACGTACGTATATGTAAATGTGTCTCTTGTATCTATCTGCATGCGTGTTTAAATGCACGTGTTTTTTTCTATCTTATCCTTTTTTGTACGTCTGTGTACGCCATGTATCTTTTCTTCCTGTTAATTCTCTCTTCTTACTTCTCGGTTCCTCTTTCATCAGCCGCATCCAGTCTCTCTTACTACATGTGATCCTTCTGTCCTTAAGTCTATCCCTGTCATTATCATATTCTCTGCTTATATGACAGAGAAAGGGAGGAGGAGGAAGATGAAATCCATTTGGGAAAAAAAATAAATTATTGCATTACTGTTTTTTGTGTTTTTTTTTGTTTGCGTTAAGTTATATGCGAATAGACACACGCACACACACACACACACATGCATACACACAC
>NC_061841.1:19145440-19150440 GCF_019202785.1 Penaeus chinensis
AATAAAGAAATAAGTAGATTGGCACACACATAAGTAGATAAAAAAAAAAAAAAAAAAATACATACATACACACACACACATATATAAATGTATGTATATGTATATATATATATATATGTGTGTGTGTGTGTGTGTGTGTGTGTGTGTGTGTGTGTGTGTGTGTGTGTGTGCATGTATATACACATATATACATCCATGCACTATGCGTATACATATTATACATCCTAATGTTCAGTGAAAGTCCAGAGCCAAAGTCCAGAGGCTAATCACTCGTGACCTCTGACCTGGCTCTCCCTGCATATGCGTAATGACCTCTTGAGGGAAAGTGGCCACAAGTCTTTCAATCGCCGGCATTGACCTTAAGCAGCGCCTTTCGTCAAACCTGTTACTTGAGCTTGAGTGTTTGAGTGACGAAGCAAGTGCGACAAATAGAAAGGAGAAAGATATATGCTTTTCTTATAAATAAATAAATAAATATACATATAAATAAATAGATATATATCTATATATATATAAACAAATAGGTATATACATATATCTAAAAGTCTTAAACGGACTTTGGAGAAGAGAGGGCGGGTGTGATTTGAATAGCAAAGAGGGAAAGGGGTAATTATGATATTAATGAGGCCTGTTGGTGATTAGTCTTAATTGGTAACCACCGCCACAAAAAAAAAAAAAAAAAAAAAAAGCACCAGTGATGTTGACGATAAATGTAATGGCGAATACAATGATGTTGCTAAAAAGTTTCCATATATATATAAATAGATAGATAGATAGATATCGTATTTGCCGGCGAAAAAGGCGCAGTCAAGCATAAGACTTACATTTAAATGGAAATAAAAGCAATTTTAGTATGTTTGAACATACATTAATTCAATACTTCAAATTGGTTCTGAAGGGAAACAATATATTATTATCCGCATGAAATAAACATTGTGACAGCATATCATCGTACCTCCATGGTTTTGTTAACATCCACATATTGCAAATGGCTGACAAGCGGGTGAAAGTTTAACATTCCTTTAAAATTTCTGGATTTTGTTTTGTTTATCTAGATAATGAACAAATGTTACTTAAAGAAAACACAATCGTTAGGAAATATAAGATATATCAGGCGTGGGTTTTGTATGCTAGGAAAAAATATAAGTGATATGATGTAAGCTTCTCTCATAACTGCCATCATATCGTAAATTTGTGATAACAGAACTGTGATAATTCGGACTGTTTACAATTCTCTATCATTAATTACACAATTTACTAGTATAATATGGGTTTATTTTCAAAATTCTATTATTAGCAACATTTATTTTTTTGTATCTAGCGACTTTACCCAGCATGCTCTTCCAGGTCTATTGAGTTACGGCGCTCGGGTAGTTTTAATACATTAAGTAATAAAAAACGGGCGCGTCTAATGTGCTGGTAGATACGATATCTATCTATCTATCTGTATACATACATATATACATACATACATACATATACATACATACAAATATATACATATATAAATATTCACACACACAGTACATATGTGTTTATATAGCCTACATTATCATTTTCTAGTACCTCATTGAAATCTCTTAAAACAAAGAAACTCAAACAACAAAGACATTATATAGACAGTAAAGATTGAAAATGAAAATAAAATGAAAGAAACCAAAATGATGAATACATATATATCATGAAATAGCACATAAATAGCATGAAATAGCACATAAATAGCATGAAATTGCACATGAATAGCATGAAATAGAACATGAATAGCAAATATCATGAAACACAGCTAACAATACTCAAAATCACAGAGCACTATTTTCAGAACATCCCACAGAATGTAATAGAAGTAGGTTGATAGATTCGAAAAGCCGAAAACAAAACAAAACAAAAAAGACTGAGAAAAAAAAAATGCAATTTATCTTAACAAACCGCGGGTCATACACGCCCAAAACGACCACACAATAGCGAAATTGAGTAACATCATAAACTCTATTTTTTTTAATCAATCTGTATCAAGTGTATGGATAATCGCAAATTCAAATGCAATGCTATGCCTACTACCTCTACAAACCAGGGAACAGTTTACCTACAAAGGACCTAAAAATAGTATCACCACGCTGAAAAATGTCCAGTTAAATCTCGCTTCCCACATGAATCACCCTATAAAACCTACAGGGAAACGAAACACGGGGAAAAACAATAGTAATCCTAAAGACTGATAAGGAGAGAGGAGTTTCTCACCATCAGAAAAGCGGAGTAACAAATCGATATCAAAATATTCATCGGATTAACGCGGGATGAAGAGTGGTGTTCCTGAGCGTGAAATCTTGGGTCCATCGGTTATTAAAAAAAAAAAAAAAAAAAAAAAAAAAATGAAAAATAAAAAATAAATAAATAAAATAAAATAAAATGTTGGTTTTTTCTCTCTCTTTTTTTTCGTATGGGATTCAAACTTCACAGAATAAGAAAATAAATTAAAACACAGATTCGGATCGAGTTCGGTCAAATTTTAGATAGGTTGTGGCAGTGAACTTTCCAAGTGTCAGAGTAAATTACATGTACATTTATTAGTGTCATTTAGTAGATCCTAATAAATAGTTTAGAACGGAATCCACGTCATTATCAAAAAAAAAAAAAAAAAAAAAAAAAATCTCTCGCTCTCTCTATATACATCTATATATATGTATTTATATATAATTATATATATATATATATATATATATATATAAGCATGAATTAATTACAACAGCAGGAACATGAACGAATATATCGATAACAATAATTGTCATGATAAATGATAACCCAAAAATATCAGATGAAAAATAAAGATTCTAAATAATGAGAGTAATTATGATACCGTATACGATACTGAATTGACAAATTTAAAAAGTAATTGCATTGATAAAGTCAAAAGTCACTGAGAAAGCTAACGCGTAAAAACAAAGGAAACGACATGGTATCAGATCTCAAAGAGGGGAATAATCATTTTTGGCCTCACGTATTTTCTCTCTCTCTCTTTCTCTCTCTCTCTCTCTCTCTCTCTCTCTCTCTCTCTCTCTCTCTCTCTCTCTCTCTCTCTCTCTCTCTCTCTTTTTTAAATTTATAATATTTTCTGTAATAAGAACTCACTACAAAACCTGCCATACCCATTGTGATTTATTTTCTATTTCCCGAATTGTCGAACAAAAATAATTTTACTTAAATCCCTTTTACATGCCATTACACGGTTGATCGAATTAACTGGTTATGAAATTCTAACCTTACTTGCCACTTAATCCCCGCCCACTCTGACCCCCTTAGACCCCCACCCCCCCTTCCCCCCTTAGACGCTCCCTCCCCCCCCCCCCCCCCCCCCCCCCCACTAATTCATCCCTTTGTAGAAACTTAAAACACGGGATCAAATTCTGTAAGTTTCTAAATTGCCATGAATTTGTCTTATTGTTTCATCGTCGTTCACATGTTTGGTTTTCCTTCGATTAATTTGCACCTGGGCGAATCATGACACTTTTCCTGTGAAAGTGGACCGTTTTTTTTTTTTTTTTTTTCATTTCCGGTAGTCTTTCTTGTGTGTAAGTCAAGGCAAACTTGGGTTTTCCTGTAATTTTGTTACACGTGCAGTCATACGTGTACACAAATATACAGCACACACACACACACAATATATATATATATTTATTATGTGTGTGTATTTGTATATATATAAATATATATGTATGTATATAAATATAAACGTATATATATATATATGTATATAGTTATACCTATGTATGTGAACACACACACACACACACATATATGTGTGTGTATATATATATATACGTACATAAATATATATATGTGTATATTTATATATACGTATATATATACATATATATTGTTACGACAGGTATGTCACCAAGAGAATTCAGGGGAAGAGCAGCTCAGCCGAACTCTAATTCTCCCAATGCTTTTGCCAGAATCATTGACGAAAAATCAAAACAATGATGCGGCCTGATTTTGAATGGCTAATACCACGTAACAACAAGCCTTCAGCATCCTGTCCTTGCGTTAAAGTACTACTAGTGATTGTCAAGAGTCTTCTTGTTCATTCATTGAATTCATTCATTCTTCACTCTTTATTACGATACTCATTAACGGCATTAGCTTCTTGTCATTAAATACGTTAATTAATTCATTCATTTATCAGGTCTAACATTAATGTAATTTTAGCATTCATTATTTATAAAGTACTTTCATCATTGTACAGTAATGCTTTTTAGAGTAAATGTATTAAGTCCTCTTTCATTACCAGTTATCAGTAATTTATTATTAACTAGCATTTACTAATTGTCAAAGATTTGGAAAATACGTAAAGTCATTTAATTACCATTTATTTTTATTTATACCTTCACCAAAACAAACAAAAACACAAAACACACAAAACAAGAAAATCCTACCAATGCGATATATAACTAAAACGTAATATATCGCCCTAATCCTAACAAAGAAATTACCAATCGAGTAAAACAGCAAAATGGCAGAGAGATCTTGCCCAGGCCTATGGCAGCGGAGGAGTGACCGAGGCAACCCCCCAGGAACTCAAGACAGTGAGCAAGACGGTGGGGGGGGGGGGGGGGGGGGGCGAACGCTACTGCAGGAACTGCCTAGGTACCGTAGCCAACAGTTGCATTTTTACTTATTATGTATTAAATGATTAACTTTACTTGAATGATATATATATATACACATATAGTTATTATACCTATGTGTGTGTACACACACACACAAACACAAATTGCCTAGGTACCGTGGCCAACAGTTGCATTTTTACTAATTATGTATTAATTGATTAACTTTACTTGAATAATATATATATATATATATATGTATATATATATATATATATATACATATAGTTATAACTATGTGTCTGTACACACACACACAACCACAAATATATATATATATATATATATATATATATATATATATATATGTGTGTGTGTGTGTGTGTGTGTATATAT
>NC_061841.1:19155440-19157940 GCF_019202785.1 Penaeus chinensis
GAAATTTAAAATCAGTTCATTAGCCTTGGTGAGGGAAAAAAAAAACAAAAAAAAAAACAAACTGGAAAGAATATGAAGCATATGAAGAAAAATATGAAAATAGATAATGAATGAATATAGGAATCTACGAGAATTAGAATTAGTAGATAGAAAACTCTAATTAATAAAAAAAATTAAAAGAATCCATAAAGAATTGATATGAAATAAATAAGTCTATGAAAATTAATAACAAGTAAACGGATTGATCGCAATTAAATAGGAAAATGTACGAGAAAAATATCCCCCAAAAGGGAGAGGAGAAGAGAGAGAAAAAAAAAAAAAACACTGTTCACCTTTGGATAATGCTACATTTGAACTACAAATTATTCTGGCGTATATCATCGCAAAAACCACTTTAGCACAATCATAAAAAAAAAAAAAAAACATAAAAGAAAGAAAGAAAGAAAGAAAAATTTGCTCATAATCTTAGGATAAAAATACAATTTAACTGAAAATAATTTTGGTGATTTTTATCACAAAAAATAAGCTCAATTTATTAGAAAGAAAAAGAAGAAGAAAAGAAAAAAAAAAAAAAAACAGAAGAAAAGAGAAGAAAAATCTGCTCACAAAGATAATTTGGGTATTTTATCATCGAAAAAAAACCTCTGCATAATCATATCAAAATTATATTCATTTACAAAAAGGAAAGCCACTTTGATGACAACTTTAGATAATACTATAATTAAACTTAAAATTCCCTCACTGAAAGATCGGATTATCATCATCATCATCATCATCATTATACATATCACCTTCATTATCCTCATTGTCACTATCACTATTGTTATGATCATTATTATTATTACTTTTTTTATCATGATTATCATGTTGCTCTTGCCATTGGCATTTTTATCATAATTGGTATTAATATTGTTGGTATTGTTATCATTATCACTGTATTTATCATCATTATTATCATTATCATTAGCAGCAGCACTATTATTATTACTATTATTATTATTATTTTATTATTATCATCATTATTACTATTATTATTATTATTATTATTACTACTACTACTATTACTAATATTATTACTATTACTATTATTGTTATTATTATTATCATTATCATTACTATTGCTATCATCATCATTGTCATCATAATGATAATAACAGTGACTAATATGCTTATCACCCTCATCATTATTATCATTATCATGATCATCAGTATCATTATTATCATTATTATTGACATTGTTATCATAATTTCCCCTATCTTTCCTGTTTCCTTTGGTATTATCTGATCAATAAGCAATTTCTTCACCACACGCTCTACATACCAAGCACTACACATGACACACGAACGCACGAATAAATGTCTCTTATTTGTCAAACAATAATTCAGAAAACAAAAGCACAAAGACAAGTGCATCACTCAAGAAGATAGGACACGTATTATGAATCTACAACAACGTATTTTTATCTTGGCAAATGTATCTTGCCAATTAGGTGAGAAATCGTGCAATTAAGTGGATCAGATTTTTATCAGAGGAATAAAAAAAGCCTCCGGTATGTATAATATTTCAATTGTCTTGCTGCCCAATCGGGTCATTGCACAATGAAAGAGAGAGAGAGAGAGAGAGAGAGAGAGAGAGAGAGAGAGAGAGAGAGAGAGAGAGAGAGAGAGAGAGAGAGAGAGAGAGAGAGAGAGAGAGAGAGTTTTAATTAATTTGTTTCCATTTGTTACAATGGATATTCTTGGTGTGACAGGCTGTCTGTTTCAATTTGCTTTTAAGTTATCCCCTGTGTGCAAGGAATGGCCGGGGTTACCATCCACTGGCGGCGAGGGATTCGAACGCAGGTCAGCAAGATTGCTAGACCAGATTGCTACCGCTGCACCACACAACAGAGAGAGAGAGAGATAAAGAGAGAGAGAGAGAGAGAGAGAAGGAAGGGAGGGGGGGTAGGGAGGGAGAGGGAGAGGGAGAGGGAGAGAGGGATAGAGAGAGAGAGAGGGAGGGGACGGAGGAGGGAGGGAGGCAGGGAGGGAGGGAGAAGGAGAGGGAGAGGAAGAAGGAGAGAGAGAGAGAGAGAGAGAGGGGGGAGGAACGGAGGAAAGAAAGGGGGAGGGTGGAAGGGGTAGGGAGAGGCAGAGGGGGAGAGAGAGTGAGAGAGAGAAGGGAGAAAGAGAGGGAGGGAGGAAGTAAGAAAGGGAGGGAAACAGACAGTCACAGAGAGAGGGGGGAGAGAAGGAGGGAGACAGGGAGGGTGGGAGGGAGGGAGAGGGAGAGGGAGAGGGAGAGGGAGGGAGAGAGGGAGAGAGAGAGGGAGAGGGGAGGAGGAACGGAGGAAAGAAAGGGGGAGGGAGGAAGGGGGAGGGAGAGGCTGAGGGAGAGGGAGAGCGAGAGAGAACGAGAGAGAGAGGAGAGAAAGAGAGGGAGGGAGGAAGTAAGAAAGGGAGAGAGACAGGAAGGGAGAGAGGGAGAGGGAAAAAAAGAGAGAGAGAGAAGGAGAGATAG
>NC_061841.1:19162940-19167940 GCF_019202785.1 Penaeus chinensis
GGATTAATCGTTGGGTTCAAAAGTAAAGCCTAGACCGGAGGGGAGTTAGATTTAATCCTATATGCTGCTCATGCGCATGCACATTAGAGATCTGGCTTAAACTTTAATATTGGATTAATTTTCATGGTACGTACAGAAGACGCCCTTAGTCATGAATTTCTGGTTTACTTTTATTTATTTCTTATATAGTAAATACTACTGGTACGTGTACTTTGTAAAACATATTATGTATTTATGTTTAACTGTCAAATATCCTCTGTAGTCTTGTCTTCAGCTGACAATAAGCCTTAACGGACTAATAACGGCTGTATATACAGTTTGGCTACTCTGCAATCAGCACGGCCTCAATGTACTAAAATACTGTCTGACGAAGAGACCTCATCCTGGCCTTAAGGAACTTATTCCGCCGTCAAACAGAGATAGACGGTTTAGCCACATCTTTATAATAACAACAAATGAACTAGCGATAAACTAGAAGACAACAAATTGGTGACCCCGGAGTTGCGTAACGCCTGGTGATCTGCTAATTGTCACCCTTCAGTGATTTCCATCGGTGTTTGTGCCACTTGTGTCTTAGGATGCCCGACGAGGAAACCAGAAGTGTCGCTGCTTCCTCAAGCAACACCAAAGATGACATTACATCTATCAACTGAGCTCCAACTTTCTTCCATGTCGTTCACCATCCTCGAGTGTTCTTTTAAAGTGTTTTGCATCAGCAAAAGTGTCAACAAGTTTAGTCATGCAATATCTCCTTCCTCCAGATGTTTTGGCTCAAGTTTCAGATGCCATTTCGACCGCTGCGCTGTCGGATGAGCCATATGAAGTGCTGAAGACCGTATTGCTGTCGAGACTGGAATCTTCCATTACTACCAGAATTCAGGAACTTCTCAGCATGGAAAAACTCGGCAACGTAAAAACTGATTTGTTACGCCGAATGAAGAAGCTCCAGCATATTATCATGGTAGTTTTGACAAGACGATCTTTCTACAGCTTTTCTTCCAGTGCCTGCCTTCACATATTCAACAGGGATTATTCACAGTAAAAGGAAAGCTCACCATTGATGAATTCCCTAAATTAGCAGATTATGGTGTCGCTGCCTACTTCTCGTTCTGTGGCCGAAGTAGCTTCCACATCTCAAACAGAGCAGTTGGCATCTCTACCAACAATAAGCCATGCTACAGTTCAAGAAGTCGGTCCAGAGGAAAAGATGACATATGTTTCTATCACAGCAAATTCAAGAAAGCAGCAAAGAAGTGTCTTCAGCCCTGCAACTTCAATAAACCTTTAAACAGCAAGAGCGAGCATTAGAGGTGCATGTTTGCCACACCACTTCTATGCTTCTTTATGTGTGGGACTCACTCTCCAACATCAAGTTCCTAGCCGACTATAACGCCGAGTTTAGTATTTTGCCTGCAACGGCAAGTCACAAATCACTCCTTCCGATCCTGAACTTGTATGCAGCCAATAGATCTATAATCCCTGTATTAATGGAGAACTCTTACACTCAACCTCAAGCTTCAGTGCACACTTCAGTGGACTTTCAATGTAGCAGCTGTGTCTCAAGCCATACTAGGTGCCGATTTTTTTAGAAACTTCAACCTCCTAGTTGACATTAAAAATCGGAGACTCTTTGACACTACTTCTACAGAGTCTACTAATGCTCAACTTCTACTTAGAAATGGCTTGCAGATCTCCACAATCGATGCCAATCCATTTCCTTCACTTACTCTGCAACCCTTCCTGTAAAGCACTCCATTACTTATCACATCGAAATAACTGGTCCCCCTACACATGCTAAGTCTCATCAATTACCACCAGAACGGTATCGCTTAGTAAAAGAAGAGTTTGAGTTCCTACTACATCTGGGAATTATCCGTGCAAGCTCAAGAGACTGGTCATCTGCACTGCATGTCGCTTCTAAGAATGGAGGACTACGAACCTCAATGATCAGATGCTGATAGATCGTTTTCCAATGCCCAACATTCAAGAATTTACTTCACAACTTTCTGGATGTTCCAGCTCCAAAATTGATCTGGTTAACCCATTCGCGACGGACATATCACGTATCCGTGCCATGCCCACTGTGAGTTTAATTGTTTAATTGTTTTAACACTTGTACTAAATCACCAAAGAGCCAATTACAATTACTGCTTGTCTTGCCCGTTTACCCTTTTCTTTAATTTGCGAAAATATTTTATGTTATCTTATTTTGCTTTTACTATTATTTATAACATTATAGTAATTATAATGTTTATAATAAAAATAACACCATCGATATTCATAGCACTAGTAAAAAATACATTTTCCCGCCAGTTCAAGGAAAGGTGAAATCAGGTAAGGCAGAGCCTTCTATGTGTAGAGACATTTGATAAAGAAAATATAAAAAATGAGCACAGCATTTTCCCATTTTTGTTCATTTTCCCCGTCGTGAATGGGTTAAAGGATTCCACCAAATACCAGTCCACTCTTCAGACATCCCGAAAACAGCCATTATCACTCCATTTGCCTTGTATGAATAAGTTTGGGTGCCTTTTGGACTGAAAAATGTTGCACAAACATTCCAGTGTTTCGTTGCTAAAGTTTTCCGAGGACTACCATTTGTCTTTGCTTATATTGCTGATCTACTCATCACCAGTAAGGATGCTGCTGAACATCAGGATCATCTAATGTAGCAGCTGTGTCTCTTGTAGACAAGAGTGTGTATGGAGTTTCGTCCTGCCAAATGTGAGGCCATTCAAGTGTTTCGTAAGCCAACTACAGAGCGCCAGCTCAAGGAATTCCTAGGGATGATTAACTACTACATCAGATTTATTCCAAAGTGTTCTCTACTTCTCCTATCTCTGTATTCCATAATCAGACCATGCAAGAGAGGTCAGTCAGTTGCTCTTGTCTGGACTGAAGCTGATATTGCCTATTGCCTATGATGCTGCTAAGCAAGACCTCAGTGCAGTAACTACATTCCGCTTTCCCAGTCAAGATGCTCCAACGTCCATCACTACTGATGCCTCTAACACTGGCACTGGAGCTGTTCTGCAACGATATATGGAAAGTGGATGTAAACCTTTAGCCTTTTTCTCAAAGAAACTAAATCATTTTGAACAGAACTATTGCACATTTGGTCGAGAATTTTTAGCTGTTTATAAAGCGATCAAACAGTTTCGGCATTTAGTAGAAGGCAAGAAGTTCCACATCTTCACTGACCACAAGCCACTCTCTACTATCTACAAGTCTACCTACACTTCTCGACAACTTCGTCATGCTGACTACATTTCGCAGTTCACTACAGACATCCGGTACATTAAAGGCCAAGATAATACTCCAGCTGATGCCCTGTCTCGCAATGTCTATTCTTCCCTCATCGATTATGCAGCAATTGCCGCAGACCAAGCCAATGATGCTGAGCTGCAGCAACTGAAAGATAATCCTGCATTTCAAATGAAGATAATTAAAGTTCCTGGAATGGATGTAGACCTGTATGCTGATGTTTCAACTGACACCATTCGTCCATATCTACCTCAGAAATATCGACATGCCATCTTCAAGCAACTCCATGACATCTCCCATCCTGGTGTACGTGCATCGCAGCATCTTCTGACCTCGAGATTCATCTGGGATGGTAACAACAAAAGTGTAAGAAACTGGAAACGTTCCTGCATTAAGTATCAAACTTCCAAGGTAACTCGCCACACAGTTTCTCCTTCTATGCCCTTCAAATCGGTTCCCTCTAGATCATTCGACAGTGTTCATGTTGAGCCCCTGCCCCAGTCCAATGGATAAAGGGACGTCCTCACCTGCGTCGACAGGTTTACTAGATGGCCAGAGGCTATTCCTCTTGTGACATTCGCGCTAATATTGTAGCAGGAGCCTTTATTGCTGGTCGGGTATCAAGATTGGGAGTACCAGCCAATTTAACGTCAGATAGAAGTCAGTTTGAGTCGCAGCTTTGGAGCAAACTTATAAAATTGCTTGGAATTCGACGTCATCGAACTTCCAGTTGCCATCCTCAGGCAGACAGTCTCGTTGAACACTTCCATCGTCAGCTGAAATCATCACTCATGGCTCGTCAATTTGAAGACTGGACTACTTTTCTCTCTCTTGTGCTTTTAGGCATCAGGAACTCACTAAAAGCTGGCCTTGGCTTGGAGTTTGTATATGGAACATCAGTCACATACATGTAATTATGTGTACATATATATATATATATATATATATATATGTGTGTGTGTGTGTGTGTGTGTGTGTGTGTGTGATCTCGACTAGCAATTTCGCCGCCAGTGGATGGTCATTCCTTGCACACAGGGGGTAATTTATAAGCAAAATAATACAGACAGCATGTCATTCCAAAAATATTCATTGTAACAAATAAAATAAAACAAAATTATAAAAAAAATAAAATATATATATATATAATTATATATACATACATGCATGTGCGTGTGTATATATATAAACGTGTGTGTATGTATACAGATATGCGTATGTGTATATATATATACATATATATATACATACACACACACACATACATCTATATATACATATATTTATATATATGTATGTATAAATATATAAGAATAAATAGATATATAAATATATGAATATACATACATACACATATATCTAAATATATATATATATATATATATATATATATATATATATGTATGTATATATAAATATATAAAAATTGTTAGATAGATATATGAATATATATATATATATATATATATATATATATGTATATATAAATATATACAAATAGTTAGATAGATATATGAATATATATATATATGTATACAAATATATATATATATATATATATATATATATATATATATATATATATATTTATATGTATATATACACATACACACGCACATATACACATAAATATATATATGTATATATTCATGTATATATGTACACACACACACACACGCATATATATCATCTTGAAACGGAATGATCATTAGGCTGATCAACCGTGGCAAGTTGTAGAT
>NC_061841.1:19180440-19191338 GCF_019202785.1 Penaeus chinensis
ATAAAAATACAAAAAAAAAACAAAAAAAATAAAAGTAAAAAAAAACAACAACATCAAAAAGAACAAGAACAAGACAAAAAAAAAAAAAAAAAAAAAAACACAAGAACAAGAACAGAGGGGGGCGGGGCATAAGCAGCGGGCAGGAGCGTGGGAAATGACCTTGTCCGCGGTGGCGAAGGGGAAGCTTGTGTTGCGCCCTACTTGTGTCGGAGGAGGCGGTGCGCGTGGTAATAACTGCTAGCCTTTTGAGGGGAAAAAAGGGGGTGGGGGGTGAAGGAGGGGAAGGAGGAAGGGGGGAGGGTGGGAGGTGGGAGGGTGGGTAGGGTGGGAGGTGGAAGGTGGGTAGGGGAGGAGGAGGGAGGGTGGGTGGTGGGAGGGGGAGGGGAGGGTAAAAGGTGGGAGGGAGGAGAGGGTGGGAGGGGAGGGTAAAAGGTGGGAGGGGAGGAGAGGGTGGGGAAGGAGGAAGGGGGGAGGGTGGGAGGGAGGAGAGGAGCAGGGAAGGAAGCAGGGGGGAGGGTGGGAGGGTAGGGAAGGGGAGGAGGAGGGAGGGAGGGTGGGAGGGGAGGGTAAAAGGTGGGAGGGAGGAGAGGGTGGGGAAGGAGGAAGGTGGAAGGATGGGATGGAGGAGAGGAGGAGGGAAGGAGGCAAGGGGGAGGGTGGGAGGAGAGGGAAGGGGAGGAGGAGGGAGGGAGGTGGGTAAGGGAGGGAGGGTGGGAGGGGAGGGTAAAAGGTGGGAGGAGGATGGGAGGAGGAGGGAAGGAGGTGGGTAGGGGAGGAAGGGAGGGAAAAGGGTAAGAGGTGGGTAGGGGAGGAAGGAGGGGTGGGAGGGGAGGAGGATGGGAGGAGGAGTGAGAGGGGTGGAAGGAGGGAGGGAGGGAAGGGTGGAATGGGAGGAGGGGTGGGAGGGGAGGAGGGGTGGGAGGGAGGAGGATTGGGTGGGAGGAGGAGTGAGAGGGATGGGAGGGGAGGGAGCAGGGGGTAAGAGGTGGTAGGGGAGGAAGGATGGGTGGGAGGGGAGGAAGGGTGGGAGGGAAGGAGGAAGGTGGGAGGAAGATTGGGAGGAGGGAGGAGGGAGAAAGGGGGGTAAGTGTAGAATTGGGGGGGAGGAGAAGGGGGGAAGTGGGTAGGAGAAAGAGGTGAGAAAGCGGAGAGGAGAGAGGTTGGAGGAAGGAAGAAGAGAGGAAGATGGAGAAGACGTAGGAGAGGTAGAGGATGTAGGAGAGGTGGAAGAATGAAAAATAAGGGTGAAGGAAGAAGAGGAAGGAAGAAGGAAGAAGGAGGAAGTAGACGGCGAGGAGGAAGGGGGGTGGGGGGCAGGAAGAAGGAGGTAGTGCATGTAGAAGAGGAGGTGTGTATGTGTGTGTGTGCGTGTGATTATGTGCATGCACAGATATATATGTACACACACACACAAATACATCTATATTTATCTATCTATATATCGATACATATATACTATATATATATATATATATATATATATATATATATATATATACATATGTGTGTGTGTGTGTATTCACACATTTATACCAATATCTATCTATCTATCTATATACATATATAGTTTACATATATGTTTATGTCTATATATGTATATGTATATATATGTGTATATATAGATATATAGATAGATACATAGATATAGATACACACACACACACACACACACACACACACACACACACACACACGTATATATATATATATATATATATATATATATATATACATATATACATATACATATAAACATGTGTGTGTGTGTGCGTGTGTATGTGTGTGTCTTCCCTGGAAGTTTTGCACAATCACCATCTTTTATTATGAATCCACATTTTAAAGGTATTTCCAGAAGCTCCCTCAACACATGACTTATCTATTTCATAATTATCAAACTGGAAATTACATAACTTTATTGACAATTATGCACTCGATACAAATGTGCAAACTCATTGATGAAAGGGAAAACAGAAACCTACGGGCTATTGACATACATTTTCACAACCCACTTAGGACACTTGTCGGCAAAGACCATGGTATCAGTGGCAATATTGCGAGACTCTTTCACTTGTCATACATAAGGTCAGTCATATATTACCATGCATTGCATTGCATTGACTAGTTTAGAAAGTGTACAAAATGAAGCCATGAGGATCATTCTTAGTGCCCTTAGAACAACAAGGATTGTGAATATGAGAACAGAACTTAATTTGCCTTGTGTTTATGAAAGAATATTATACATAAACACCACTCCCTTGTACAGAGTTCCAAAGACAACTAAAACACAGAATAAAAGAGCTAACTTTGAATGACAACACCGATTTATACTCAAATCCATGGGTACAAGTAACATGGAAACACTTAGCTCAGCTGAACATACCCATAACTAAGACCCTACATGGACGTTCTTTACCACCGTGGAAAATGTCGGACCTAAGTGTATATTATACGAATGCCCCCAAAAAAGACTGTCCCCTCTACTATACTTAAGCACTTGCAATTTTAAATGAGCATCTAGAAATCCATTGCATATGAATGCTACACTGACGGATCCTTGCAGTCTGGGAGCAAAGCAGGATGCGCTTTTGTTGTATATGAAAACAATATATTGCACCCAGGATTGTAGGAGGGTTCATGACTGGGCTAGCACTACGCAAACTGAGTTGGCAGCAATACTCATGGCCACCGAATTTCTATTGAATCAAGACTCAGGGGTCATCTTCTGCTCTCTAGGCTCTGAACACTCTAGACAAAGGTGCGGGAATAGCAAATGACATCAGGGTAAACGTGCATCGTGCTTAAAAACGAGGCCATAATAAACGTTTTGTGTGGATTCCATCGCCTGTTGGAATCCCTAGGCATGATCATGCTGATCGCCTAGCTGACTGACAAACAAAGTGTGGATATAGATCTTGGGATACCTCTTTCTAGGATTTTATACATCATTAAAGTTTCCTTCAAAGAAGACTTGACTGAATTGATCAATTCACAACGCCCTGAAAGCTGTAGCATAAAGCACTATGACCGGTTTAGGCAAGATTCATTTATCTATGGTTTAACAAGAACAAAACAGTGTGATATTGTAACTGCAAGAATCAGGCTTGGATATAATTATATTGGCAGGTCAGTACAGTTTGTAATGTCGAAGAAACTAAGTTTCAACTGTATAATGAAGAATATAAGCGAACACTTGTACATTATATCTCAGAGTGCCATGTGTTACAGCCTTTCAGACCACCTAGCATGAGGTACGGAGAACTATGTAACTACTTTTATATCATCTGATGTCTTAGAAGACATACTTATGTTGTATCCTAAATTTGGAATGTAGTATCGTATATCAAATGTATCAATGCTTTTCCACGCCCAAGCTATATGCCGGTGTGGCAGATGAGTAGATAAAGGACTGTGCAATTGTTCCTTTCCTTGAATTGATAAAATACTTAGCATAACAATATTATAGGCTAAAATTCAAATGCAGTACCACTATGTAATGTTATGACCATGCATTAAACGTACCACAGCTTGGCCACACTTGTGCAGTTAGCCAGGGTGGTAAATAAAAGAATAAACTAAACTAAACATTTATCTAAATCCCTCTTTTTCCTGTTTGAAATTCTATTTTAAACCATCATAATCACTGTTAAAGTTATTATAATCTATATCGTAATCCATATTATAAATCTCAATGTCATTAACATCGTTATAAATCATCTTTCTTAACACGATTATTATAATAATTACTATTACTAACGTACTAATTATTATTATAATTACCAGTGTTAACCAAATTATAATAATTATTATCACTATCATTATTATCAATATTAGTTCCATATTTATATCGTTAGTATTATATGATAACAGTGACAATAGCAATAATAGTAACAATGATAACAAATAAAAACAATAGTAATAACGATAATAACAATAATGATAACAATAATAATCATAATAACAATAGTAATAATAACAATAATGATAATAAAACAATAATATGATGATAATAGGGATAATAGCAGTGGAAAACAATGACTAGAATGATAATAACAACAATAATAGTAATTATAAAAGTAATAATGACAATAATAGTATTAAAATTAACATTTATTATAACAAAATAATGATAATGATAATAACAATCATCATCATTATTCTCCATTACTAGTATCATTATCACCATAACTATTTTATTTTAATTATAATTTTGTTAGCATCACTGTTATTATCATTACTATTATTATTATTACTGTTATTATCATTATTAACATTATCATTATCACTATATTTATTCTCATTTTCATTCTATTGGTTTATCATTATAACCATTATCATTATTATAATTATAATTCTTATTGTTATCATTATGATTATTTATATGTCATTATCATTATCATTATCTATATTACCATCATTATTTTTATTATCGTCATCATCTTTACCATCATTATTAGTTTTATAATCATTACTGTAAACATGATCATTTTCATCATTATCCTATATATATATAATACACACACAGACGCACACACACACACACACACATATATATATCCAAACATATATATATACACATATATCTATCTATATATATATATATATATATATAAGATATATAAGTATATATATACATATATACTCATATATATATATATATATATATATGTATGTATATATATGTATGTATGTATATAGGCATATATGTATGTGTGTATGTATGTATACACACATATAGTTTAATTATATTCATTTTCATTGTAGTTTATCATTATTCTTATTAATAGTATTATCATTATTATTGTTATCATTATCATAGTTTATGTCATTACCACCATTGTCATTACCTTATTATTATCATTAATATCATGATTATTAGTATCATTATATTCTTTGTTGTAGTGATAATTATTATAATCGTGATGGTTATTATAATTATGATCTTGTAACTAGTATCTATGTTACACATTTCTGGCATTTTCAGTCTTATCATGATTATCCTCGTTACTATTTCATCATATAATCATTATTCTTTAAATTCATTCGCGGTCACTTTTAGTTAGCAACATTTAGAGGCCTTTATCGAAGTGAAGGGACTTTCGCAAAACTGAACCTCTCTCTTACTGATAACGAGCACGTTCTATGATGCTTTTCTGAAGGGTTGTCGTGATACTGCAAAGCTTAAAAACCTATTTTCGGTTGTTAGCGTGAAGAGAATAATCGAAAGTGGTCGTTTACAGTGCTAATACGTTGTTCATATTGTTTATGTCTGTTCGTGGTGTTAAGACTGAGGGGAGGTACGGGCTGGGAGAGCAAAGAGGAGTACGACCAGTGTCAAGTAAATCACGTGTTATCGTTTAAAATGTCTGTGAGACTCGAAATACCTGTCTATTGTTTTTTTTTTTTTTTTTTTAACGTCGCTATCGTTGATTGTTTCCGCCCTCTCGCGTTGGCAGATTTACACTAGCTTAAGTTGTGATAGCTTAAAGAAGAAATATGGCTGAGGTCTTTATATCTTGTAAGGTTACGTAACTTTCAGGACTAGTTCAGTCTTTCTGTTGGTCCTGATAATTCGGGCTCACATTATTCCTCACGCTTTTAATTATCATTATTGATAGTTTAAGGTTTGGGAAATAAGAAACACGTTTTATGTAACTACTACACAGATATTGACGAAAACTCCTGAACAGCCTCTTAATTCGTCTATTCCGATTACTCTATTGATATTGATTAATAATAAAAAGATAAACAGAAACAAATAAAATCAATACGTTTTGCGATTAGTATTAGCTTTATACTAATGAATAAAGTACAGTTACCATAGTTTGATTTTAAAGGCCTCCTTTGCTTCGGAATTTCTTCTTGGTGTAGACTTAAATACTAAAACAAATCAGACGGAAAGAGATAGGGCTTTCAGGATAAGTGAGAGAGAGCGAGAGAGAGAGAGAGAGAGAGAGAGAGAGAGAGAGAGAGAGAGAGAGAGAGAGAGAGAGAGAGAGAGAGAGAGAGAGAGAGAGAGAGAGAGAGAAAGAGAGAGAACGGAAGAGAGGAAGTCGACATGGGGAATCACCTAGCCGGGTAAAGCTTCGATAAGGGCAGACAGCAGAAGATTTGTAGGGCGACTTGCCTTCGGGAGCTGAAGAGTTGCCACGCGGAGAAACCACTCTCGCGTGTGGTAGCTCGCCGTAGCACCCTTGGGCTTATGGTAGAGACTCGCTCTGCTAGGAGTTTGGTCATTTCTAATTAGCTGTTGATGAACAAATAAATATAAGCATAGGCATAAGATATAGGCATTAAATCTCAAATTATATAAGATATCACACAATTCAGTTATATAAAGCAGTGCTACGTAAAACATTTCTGTCACTGGAAACAACTAGTACTGAGATTGTCAAACAATTCGAAACGAAGAGAACACCATTTTCGGATTCTGGCGTAAAATTAATTGCAATATCTGTTTGGTATTGCAGGGATTTCAGGAAAATGGCTAGTATTTGCGTATGAATGATACCGGCCTTTCTGTAGTGTCTGTATTGACGAGTTGAGTTTTAAAACAGCGTTTCTTAACTCCTAATTAGTAATTTCTTGGGGGTGGGGCTTGGGGGAAAAGTATTGATTTCTCTAGTCATATTTGTCATTCTCACAACAGGAGCGCGGGCTAATAATGAAATTATAAAACCAATGCAGAAGTATTGCCTTTATTAACATCATTTCCCTGTTGTCTACGTTAACATGATATCTAGCCCTTTAGCCGCGGTCACAAGAGCGTACGATCCTATAACTCACCCTATAACACAATTTCTGCAAGAAGACGATCATACCATCCCAAGAGGTCAGGAGAAATAAAATTAAAAAAAAAAAAAAAAGTATTACTGCCAACCAATTGTCGAAAAAAACATACGTGTTTTCTTGTTGACTTGTATCTCGAAACCCAAAGGAAGTATTAGGGAGGGGGATTAACACGTATGTGAACTTCCGTTGCCTCCCCGTCCACCAAACTACGTCCTTTGGCAAACACCCCCTTCTCATTCCTTCATTAAAGACTGTTAAGAGGTAAGTAGTAAAGATAAGCATAAGAAGCACCTTTACTGTTACTGCTGCAGGCTGAGCATGTGTTTTTATACACAATTCATGGTCAGAATTTGGGATGATGTTTCCTATATGGATGTAAAAAGTTTTGTAGGCTAAGAATCAATTCTTATAGCCGTTAATTGATTGATGACTATTAGTATAATTATATTATTGTTGCTGTTATTGATGCTGTATTATCGGTATCGTAATTAGTATTTTTATGATTAGTAGTAATGATAATGATAACAGGTTTGTTAAATTACCAGGGTCGCCACATAATGATAATAATGACAGTCATAATACGATGACAATAATCAAAGTAATAACAATAGCAGTAATAATAATGATAATATCAAAAACAACAATTTTAATGATAACAGTAAAGATAATGATAATCATAACAATAATTATAAAACAAAATCATCTTTATCATAACAATGATAATTATGACAGTGAAAATAATAATTATAATAATGATTATGATAATAATTATAGTAGTGATAATGGTAATAATAACCATAAGAGTAATAATTAGTATAATGATTATGAATTTTATGTTATTAACATGATCATAATTTTCATTTTTATTGCTATTATAATTACCATTTATATTATTATATATATATATTTTTGACACGAGCGTTACCACTATTGTTACCACTGATTATGATATTAATTTCTAAGGTAAACTGTGACAGTTAGTGATTATTCGCTTTATTGGAACTATTCGATTTATATGTTTCTTAATTACAAAGTGTATATGTGGCATTAAAATTGCCTTTGCCCTTTCTCTATTCATATTTCATGTGCGTGCTGACATGTAGTGTAAAATTGGGAGACAATTGATAACATGCGGGTGTGTGTATGCAGAATAGAGTCGTATACAAATCGCATTCTAACTCTTGTTATTATTATTGTTATCTTACTACTACTATTATTATTGGTATCATCATTGACATTATTACTATAATCATCAATATTATTGTTTTTATTTTTCTTATTATTTCTATCTATATTACAAATCCTCTTTCCATAGCCCCTCTTATTTATTTATTTTTCTATGGAATTTCCACTTGTCCCGCTAGTAAATATTATATGGATAAAACTAAGATTAGTATGGCTAGAAGTAATAGGCACAAGGGTATCAAATACAGTAATGATATTATGACATGTGACTAGAATCATGATAATAATAATGATAATGATGATAATGGTAATTCTTATTATGGCGATATTAAAAACTTTATATAAATAGCAGTGTAACGAATAATAGTAATTAGAATGTTTAAAACGCTAATGATGACAATGATAATGAAGATAGCAGTTTTACCACTAATAACCGTAACAGTAAACAATAAAGATAATAATGACAATAGTTATAATTATATGATGATGATGGCAATGGTAATAATGATAATAATAAAAAATATAATAGTAATACTGATGATAATGATAATAATGATGATTATGATAATGATGATGATGATTATGATTAATGATTATGATGAAAGCAATGATAATGACGATAATGAATGATAATATTAATGAATTTAATAATGATAATAATTATGATAATGATATTAATGGTAATAAGGATGATGATTAGTAATACTGATTAAGAGTTATTATCATCCATGTCATTATCGTTATCACCATTAACATTATTATCCGTATAAATTTTGGGTTTCTTATTAGTGATTTCCACTATAATCTTAATATTTTTTCACTAAGGCATTATTCTTACCATCACCATCACCACCACCACCACTCCATCACACCACCACCCACCACGCCACCTTCACCACCACCACCACCCTCCACCACCACACCACCACCCTCCACCACCACACCACCACCCTCCTCCACCACACCACCACCCTCCACCACCACACCACCTTCACCACCACACCACCACCACACATTACAAACTTACCAATTCCCTCGTAACTTGTAACCTGATGACTGATAACCATAAAAGAAACTGACCAAGTATACCATTGCTCAGAAAACACCATTATTAGTAAAATTATGAGATCTTAAACACTGATACATTTGACGAAATCGAAAATGCAGTAGGATTTGAAATGTCCGTCATGGGAGGCTTGCAGAGCGCATAAAGGCTTATCTGATGTCACATTGCAGAGAGAGAGAGAGAGGGAGAGGGAGAGGAGTGGGAGAGGGAGCGAGAGAGAGAGAGAGAGAGAGAGAGAGAGAGAGAGAGAGAGAGAGAGAGAGAGGGGGGGGGGGAGGAGAGGGAGAGAGGAAGGGAGGGAGGGAGGGAGAGGGAGAGGGAGAGGAGAGGAGAGGGAGAGGAGAGGGAGAGAGAGAGAGAGAGAGAGAGAGAGAGGGGGGGGGAGAGAAAGAGAGAGGGGAGAGAGAAAGAGAAAGAGTGAGAGAGAGGCAGAGAAATTGGTTGATTTTATCTTCTACACGAATCACCTCTACTCCGAAAAAATATGAAGATTCAGTGGTGTTTTTTTTATGGTATTTTTGAGGCTTGTATAAAGGAGTATTATTCCATTTTTTTTAATGCGAGGGCGTCTGTGAGATCAAATGTATTGAATCAATAATGAAAATTCTCCTGAAAGAATCTGTTCTGTTAGGTGACTTTTATCCTCTAGATTGTGGAAATGATATGTTAAAAGTCAAAACTTCAATTAAATTATCACCTCTTCTCATCTCAAGGAAATATATTGAACTATGCCATACGCAGTGAGCTTCATTCACTATCACTGCATTATGATATAGCTCTGTAGCATATGCAGTAGATACACTGCCTTCAGACTTCTCCATAATCGATACCTATTTAAAATTCCTCCCAGACTATACTCGTATTTCAAATTCTAACTTATAATCGTAGTACCGTCCAAAATCTTTACGGTGAGTTAGTATCGACCATGATAACAGATCATATAACTTGAGCAGCTGTCAGTCCCTATGATAAATTACACAGAAGAATAGAATGGACCGCTAATAATATACTCGACGTTGATTAAAAAGGGTAGAATAAACTTTACCATAAGCAAAAAGAGGAACACAGTGGAGAGAACCTAGAATTGACAATATAATAATGATAGAAGTAATGATAATAATAATGATGATGATGATAATTCGTGGAACTAAATTGCCGGGAAAAGGGTAAGAAACTTAACATGGAAGTTGCTGCTCTTACTAGGATAAAGATATTCTAGGACTTCCCCAAGAGCCCTTGTTTGCTCTAAAAAAAATAAACACAAAGATCTACAGGAAAGTGGGCATCTGGCCTCCTGATCTCAAATCAAGCGAGGATAAATTTAAGGGCCTATTATTCTCATCTCTGCGTGATGTTATGTTTACAAATGGACTGGATTCGATAGATGAATGTCTAGAGCCGAGGGCAAAATACACCCAAGACTATATGGATTGCAGTTTTGGTATGAGTTCACGAGGGATTTCTGCTAAACGTTCTGCGAGCCTTAAAGGAGTAAGGGATACGTTACTGACGTGGAATAAGACACGGTCCTTGTTCCCCTCAAAGATGTTCAAAACCCTTCTCGGCCTGATTTTGAACTTAGTGTCCTTCAAGGGGATTTTCTGTCCCTGTCCAGTGGTAATATTAAACACATGATAACTCAGTTTATGTCTCATCGATCAGAACAGACGAAGGCTTTAAACTCTCCGTGTGCCATTGCTATAAGATTATTCCGTCGAAGTATAAGTAAGATGAATATATATATATTCTTTTCTCAACGCCCCCGGGGACCCCAGTAGAGGAGGATATCTAAATGGGCCCTGGAATTAAAGGAGAAAATCGAAGACATACTAATATAATGGAGGAATTGAAATAAATT
>NC_061841.1:19191438-19196438 GCF_019202785.1 Penaeus chinensis
TCTCTCTCTCCTCTCTCTCTCTCTCTCTCTCTCTCTCTCTCTCTCTCTCTCTCTCTCTCTCTCTTTCTCTCTCCCTCTCTCTCTCTCTCTCTCTCTCTCTCTCTCTCTCTCTCTCTCTCTCTCTCTCCCTCTCTCTCTCTCTCTTTTACCATGTCTGTCTTTAGTTAATTGTCCCTCTCTCCTCCCTCTTATTTCTCTGTTCATCAGTTGTTGGTGTTAAACAAATGAAAAATAAAGAAGGAAAACAAGACATTTCTTTATTTGCAAACAATCAATGCATTTTTGTAAACCAATGTACAAAAAAATCACAATAACTATTCTCACATAAAATCCTTAATGTCTATGATGAACAACACGGACTTTGTCCCAGAACAAAAACAATATCACATCAAAACGAAAACAAAAAACATCAAAACAATATGCAGGTTATCTTTTGATAACCTCAGATGTAACGCATGCAAATCTCATGTATAATATTGAAAGCTCCGGAGAATGGCAGTGGTGATTGTGAATGTATAATGATGATAAGAAATAAGTTTTTTCATGATCGTAATAATTAAGTATAATTAGATTCGATGACAATGCAGGTAACAGCTTAAAGGCAGGTTCACAAATCCCGTAAGAAAGGCACACAATCTTGAGTCTTTTTAGCAAATCAGCTTCATTTGAAAGCGACCGTCACGGGAAATGTGTTTTCGTGGAATCACTGACCGCATTAATTGATTAAGGGATGAATGAATGTGACGGAAAAGGAAGTAAGTTTTGAATGATTTTGATTCGATACTGATTTTTTTGGTGTCTTTTGTAGGCTATCACGGGTCACTTTTTTTTCGAAAGGTCAAACGTCACCACGGACGCCATGGCTGCGAGCGACGCCCCACGAGGGGAGGGCGGTAGGGCGCGCTGCTTCTCCTCCAGGTGGGCGTGGGCGCGATCTTCAGAGATGGTGGGCGTTTGCCACACGACAGATCTAGGGACTGATTATTGGTCACGAGATTGAGGGGTTCGGCAGAGGGCGTGGCGCTCTCTGACGTGGCACTGCTTGGCACTGATGAAGTACAGAGGCTCACCGAGGGACATGAGGATGACGAGGCACCGGGAGATTGGTTACCGGGTACAGACAAGGTACAGATAGAAGCTTCTTGCGTTCTGGATGAAGTCTGGATACAGTTTGTACTGGTAGATGATGAGGAACAGGTAATGGGTGCACTGCTAATGGGTGTGAATGGGGCCGGAGAATGGGTGTCAGGAGGACTGTGACGACAGGTGACGGATCACTCGAAGAAGTCGCAGCATTTGGTTGAGAGCTTAGGCGTCCGAAGCCTAATGGATTCCGACCAAGAGTTTTGTGCTGGGACGGAGAGCGATGGCAGAATAGCGGACGACGGAGGCGTGATGGAGGAGGAAGTTACTTGAGTTGGTGGAGCGCATGAAGTGGATGGAAGAGTGGTTGACGAGGAGGATGTGAGGGAAGATGGAGTGAATGGGATCACAGGGTGGAAGGCTGAAGGTTGACTGGACAGTAGACGTCGGAAGGGAACTGTGATTTGCTGGGTGATAGGGCATTGCCGGGGCAGTGGGAGTTATTGAGACACCGGGCTTTGATGGGACACTGGGACTGGATGGAATGCCTGGACCTGATAGGACACTGGGAGTTGACGACACATAAAGGATAGATGGGACGGTAGAAGCCGTTGAGGTGCTGAGACTCGTCGGAGCAGCGGAAGTTGACGAAACAATAGGCGTCGAAGAAGCATTCGGAGTTGATGAGACACTAGTTGATGAGGGAGATAGGGAGGACGAGACAGCAGTGACGAAGGACGACCTGTAGGACGTCACTGCTGGCGGCTGGACAGAGCAGGAGCTATCAGGACGAAGGGTGTAAAGCGAAGGTGTCCCCTGGGCGTGGTCCGGGCGAGAGTTCGACAAGGCGACGCCCTCCGGCAGCGTGGGCGTCGGGCGAACAACCTGAGCTGCTGTGGTTGGGTCTGAGTACAGGCTCAGGTATGAAGACGCTCTCTGAGTCTCTACTTTACTCGAGTCTGAGAAGCTGACGGAAATCTTCACGCTGGGAGATGGGCGGAAAGGATCGAGTCTCTGACACGTTTCTCCAGAGGCTTCAGAGGAGACGAGTCTCACTTCAGCGTGGTGGTCGCAGACGCCCCGAGACGCCTCCGAGGAGAACGTCGGGCCTCCCTTTTCGGAGGTGAAGGAGGAGCTTTGTTCCCGGCCGGATGGATTCGGAGGGAACGTCGTCTCCTGAAGGGTTTCCGCGGAGGAAGAGCCGTCGTCCTCAGGCAGCGGAAGGAGGGGAGGCGGAGGCGGAAGAAAAGAGGGAGGGAGAGCGTCCGCGAGACCCGACGGGCTTTTGAAGGGCGTTGCGTAAGGGGCCGAGGACGCCTCAGAGACGCTGTATAGAAACCCCTCGTGAGGGCGGCTCGAGAAGGTCACGAGGCGAGGCCCCCCGAAAGACGAGGGCGTCGACGACAGCTGAGTCGAGAGGGACATGCTGGAGTAGTCTGTCGGCGAGTCCAAAGTGCAAAAGCTCGAGGAGGGCGGGGCAACGGACCCGAGCGAGGGCTTGCTCGTGGGGGGCTGCGGGGGGTCGCAGGGGGGCAGTGTCGTCCCGGGGGGGAGGACGAGTGCCACTTGGCCCGACGCCAGCCGAGCGGGCACGAGGGTCACGCCGGCACCCACAGTGACGGGGCCCTGCGAGGGCGTGGCATCCATGAGAGCCGACTCGCTAGGACGCCGGAAGGGGCATCTCGGCCCGACGCGCCCGAACACCGCTCCGGGAGTCCAGCCAAGGTCGTGCTCGAGTCTGCGACGGTGGTGACGACGAGGGGCGGCGCGAGAGGGGCCAAGGAGGAGGAAGTGGAAGACGAAGGGGCAGGGGGCGTGAGGGTGACAACGCCCCCGCTCACGACGACGCTAGAGCTGCCGGAGGACAACCCGCTCCCCACAGGCACTCCGGAGACCTGACCCATGAGACTCTTGGTCACGGAGTTGAGGTGAGCGATGACCTTGGTCTGGAGGTCATGAGGGACGCTACTGCCCATGTTGGCCAAGTAGCGCGTCACCTCCACAGCGCACTGCGTGAATCCCGCCCGGTATTTGCCCTTCTCGTCGCCGCCCGCCACACGCCCACGCACGCCCGCGAGGTCGTGCCGATGAAGCGCCTGCACGTGCCGCACCGTCATCTCCAGGATGTCGGCCTTCTCGAGCTTGCTGTAGCGGGAGGGCTGCGGGAGAGAAAACGGGTTAATATCAAGAGAAAGAGAAAGCGAGAGAGGGATGTGAGTGAGAGAGAGAAAGAGAGAGAGAGAGAGAGAGAGAGAGAGAGAGAGAGAGAGAGATAGAGAGAGAGAGAGATAGGGAGAGAGAGAGATAGAGAGAGACAGAGAAAGAGAGAGATCGATCAGGAGAAAGAAAAGCATAAAAGATGAAGATCAAAAACACCTAGGGAGAGAGAGAGAGAGAGAGAAAGAGAGGGAGAAAAAGATATATATATATATATATATATATATATATATATATATATATATATATAGAGAGAGAGAGAGAGAGAGAGAGAGAGAGAGGTGCACACACATAACGACAAAAACAAAAACAACACCGCACATATACAACAATTTCATCAAAACAAACACAGCAACACTGCATACACACACACTCACGGATAACAACGAAAACAATATCGAACTCACGCACACCAACAAAAACAAAAAAACAACAGCACCGCAAATAACGACACCCAACACACACATCAGTAACAACAAATAAAATAACAACATCACTCACACATATAAACAACAAAATTAAATACAGCACCGCACACACACAAACACACAAAACAACAACACAAACAATAACAATAACAACAACAGCAGAAATAACAATAACAACAACAACAACAACGACAACAACAACAACAACAACAACAACAACAACAACACCAACACCACCAACAACACCAACAACAACACCAACAACACCAACAACAACACCAACAACAACACCAACAACAACACCAACAACAACACCAACAACAACAACACCAACAACAACACCAACAACAACAACACCAACAACAACACCAACACCACCAAAAACACCAACAACAACACCAACAACACCAACAGCAACACCAACAACAACACCAACAACAACACCAACACCACCACCAATAACACCACCAACAACAACACCAACAACACCACCAACAACAACACCAACAACACCAACCCCAACAAACAACAACAAACCCCCCTCAAACCCAGCCATTCCCCCACTCAAACGCTTAGGACGCCAACAGCAGCACATAAGGCCCCTGTCCTACTCACATCCTTCTTGAGGGCCTCCAGCACCAGCGTCTTGAGGTCGTTGAGACAGCGGTTGATCCTCTGGCGGCGCTTCTTCTCCATCAGCGGCTTGTTGCTCTACGAAGAATAAATAAAGGAGTAAATGGGTTGATAAGTTTGATAATAACGAGAGATAATGTGGGCGAAGAATCAGTTGTTTGGTACTCTGCGGACGGGTAAATAGATAGATAGATAAATTAATGAATGAATGGATAGTAAGTTGATTGAACAATTATTTTGGGTAAATAGATAAAAAGAGGGAATTAAAGATTTAAAGAAATATAAAGAACTGAAGCAATGTTGATATTCTTAATTGTTAACGATAAAAAGTTTTAAGAAATCACAACATAACTTAACGATAAACACCATGACCTTAGTAGTATTAACTATATAGCCAATATCAGTAATAATAATAGTGAAGTATGGTATTTCAAATAATGGTGATGATGAGGACGATAAAATAATTATAAAAATAATGAAAATGATAGAACTGATCATGATAATAACGATAATAAGAAATCTAATAATGATAATAAGAATAAGAATAATAGTCATAATAATTATGAAATTATACCAAGAACAATTATGATCATGAAAATAATATTGATAACAATTGTAATACCAGCAATAACAGTGACA
>NC_061841.1:19203938-19206438 GCF_019202785.1 Penaeus chinensis
AAAACATATTGAAAAAAATCAGGTGTTAATACCCTCAATACGATTTTTAGGACCAGCCTTACTCTTCCACAATACCCCTCGCTAATCTTCTCCTTATCAGTGTTTGTTGAATATCCTAGTTCTCGTTCAGTCCGAGATCTTTATAAGTTCCTCTTGGGTCGACTTCTTTTAGGGTTGATATCAAGTTGGATGGATGATGTGAATATCAGTTTCCCCCTTTTGATAATTGCGTTGGCACTTTTATTCAAGTTTAAGCCCATGCCGATTTCATTATCGAAATGCTGAATCGTTGTGAAAAGTTCTTCTGATTCCTGTTCACTTTTGGCGTATATCTTTTAGTCATCCATAAAAAAATATAGGTAGTTACTCAAATTGTTCTTGTTTTTGTCTACTTTATAACCATAACTTTTAGCTGATTTTAAAGAGGCAACGGAGCCATCAAAACAAAAAATAATATCCCTGGAATATTCTCTTTGTATTATTCTGTCTGATTATAGAACACTATTACTGTAGATTAGCAAAAGAAGTGTTGTATATTGAGCCTTATTATTACAGAAAGTTTGAAAAGTTAAAAAAAAAAATCTTGTATATGCCGAGAGCTTTAAATTTCCATTCATGATGTACACTGTCGAAGGTTTTTTTTCATACAGTAATTAAGTTTTGTGCGACGGTCATCGATAATCATTCTTTCAATCAGTAATGATGTTTTACAACCGCAGGAATTTCGCTTGCCACTTCCTTGTTCTTGAAGAGGGTTAGTGTTTTTTTTTTAAAGCAAATATTATCATTATTATTATTATTATTAATATTATTGTTGTTGTTTATATTCTACTACGGCTACTATTACTACTAATGACAATAATAATGATGATAGTAATGATGATTAATTATGAAGATGATGATGATGATGATGATGTTAATAATAATGATAATAATAATAATAGTAATAATCATGATAACAAAACAACAATAACAAACAACAATGATGATAATATTGGTAATAATAATCATCACCATCATAATAAGGAATATTATTATTTAAACGATGCCGTTTACCACAAGAGTCAGTCCGTATACAATATACTTCACTGCCCATTACCCTCTATTATACGGCGTGTTTAGTAATAAAATTAAGGAAAGGTTATCCTTGCATATAGAGCAAAGGGAATAATCAAATATGTTAATGTTCCTGAATGTAGAGTGATGGGAAGCAACATGAATGTTGATATTCTTGAATCTAGAGATCCGGTTCTTAACCATGGTCCATGAATGGGTTTTAGGGAGGAGCAGATAAGAATTTGCTATATATATATATTTACATAAGAAGGTATGTTCCTCTTCTTTTAGACCATTTTCTTTAAAGTTTCATAATGCTTCGTGTATCTCATATGTGTATGAGACAGTCGAATCTCAATAAGTAAAGTATCTTATAAACATTGCACGGAAAGTTTATGTGAATGTTTCTGGGGAAGGCGATCCATAGCTTTCATCAGATTCTTAAAGGACCCGTGACACTAAAAGATTAAAAAACACTGAACCGGAGTCATTGAACTCTAGACAGAGCTCAAATGTTATCCCAGTGCCAGAGGCTGCTAAAGTAACTTGAGAGAATAACATAAAACCGTGTATTCAGGATCCCTTACCTCAGTCGGGGTGAATAGAGAATCACGGCCATACACTCGAGATATATAGAGAAAATTGATAAACAGCAATGTGTCCACAGGAGCTGCCAATGACAACGCAAGAATAAGTCGACCATTAACAGGCGTAACCACTTATATCCATCTTGTGTGATCTCAAATTCTTTAATTTTGACAGCGTTGCAGCCTCGATCTCAAATCCCCTCGCATTCTTACCACTGACATTTATTATCGTGAACTAAAATCATCGAACTTGAATCCCATTAGAGAGATATAATGAATTTTAATGGTAAGGTATTTCACTGCCTCGGAGATCCCATGTACTTCCTTGGTCTTGATTCTTGAGGCGCAATTAGCACCAGTGAAGCCATTTATCCTAGGAGGACCCTTGTAAAACGAAAATAAAGGTCTTAGAAAACCGGTAAATATTTTTATTTATTTCTATCAATGTTATAATCGAACGAATAACTCCTATGAATGCAATACGTAATGAATTCTAGGAGACCAAAATATGGAGGCCCCTCGAAATGCTGTAATGGCTGGAAGCTACAATTTGTTTAGCTAATCTAGTCCTTTGGAAGAATCCTTTGTCAAAAAAACAAAACAATAAGACACCCTCAAATAAAGTAATATTGCTAGGCGATTATTTTTATTTATTTATTTATTTATTCATTTATTGGCGGGAACCTTTCGCGTGGTATATATCGTTCTTCTCAACGAGGAATGACAGAGTAATTTATTTTCTCACGTTAAGACATATTTTCCACTTATTTAGTTCTTGCGGGGACGAGATCCAAAAGCCGGGCCCCATTGAGATCCTCTGTTGCTCTCCCTGCCCTCAAGGCACTGTCATTGTATGT
>NC_061841.1:19208938-19228938 GCF_019202785.1 Penaeus chinensis
AAAAGCAAAATAAATGTGCTGGACATCTAAGGTCATGTAGCACTATAGTAAATGTTAGTGAAGGATGGTTGAGTTAGTGATTAGTTGTTAAAGCTGGGCAAAGGAATTGGTGAGTGAATGGGTTAGGGTCGGGTGAGGTTATGAAAAGGGGTTAGATTAAGTGAAGGATATATATGCGTTTGAGGAAGGAAAACAGGTTGTCAAAGCAGAAAGTGTGAGATTCTGTAAGGATGTCTGATAGGTTGGGAAGTCGGTGTAGGGAGGATAGGTGAGGGTAAGTAGAGGTACGGGCTGCTTCAAAACGTGTGTTCGACGGGTGTGGCCAATGCGTAAGCGGGCGAGAACTGTCTCCCAACGTCTGTTCCGATGGAATGGAGCTGACCAGGAGGAGATTGATAGTTTTACAGTATGTAATTTATTAGTGTGGAGACTTGACCAAAAAGATTGCCATCGAATATACAAGAAGGTCTTAAAGTGTGGGTAATAATCCGTGGCTGGGATATGTGAGAAACGTGGTTGGTTTGATGTGGACATAGCAGCATAGCGTGCTAGAGTATCTGCCTGTTCATTGCCGGGGATTCCAACATGGCTGGGCACCCAGCAAAATGCGATTGTTTTATGACGTGTCGACAGGTAGAACAACCAGTTCTGGATCTTACAAACAAGGGGGTTGGTCGTGTGCATTGACTTTATGAGAGTTAATGAGTTACGGGAGTCAGTAAAAAATGTAAAAGAGGAAGAGGGGAGTGAGTATATGTGTTTTAAGGCAAAAAGGAGTGCATACAGTTCTGTAGTAAGGACACTGGATTCAGGAGGGAGGGGGTATTTGAAAGTACGAGTTAGGAAGATTACTGCAAAACCAACACCGGAGGTGGTTTTGGAGCCGTCAGAGTAAACGTGAATACTGGAGGAATGGGTCGAGGCATGGTCAAGGAAATGGGCGAGAAGGACAGCAGGAAGAATATTTGATTTTGGTGGGTCAGGGTAGACAGAGGAGCAAATATGGGGGCAAGGTATAAGCCATAGAGGGACAGAATGGACAGAGAACGGGAGAGGTCGGAGATGGGGAAAAGGGAAATAGGAGAGTAAGGTATCCATTCGAGTGGAGAAAGGAGTAGGTAAACGTGGAGAAGAAGCAAAGGTAGGAAGTAGGGATCGTGGGAGAGTTAGTTTAGTGAGGGGAAGTTGATGGAATCGAGCATAACATCGGAGAGAGAGAAGGGCACGGCGTCGAGAGAGAGATGGTATGCCTGATTCAGTGTACAGGCTCTCAACTGGAGAGGAGCGGAAGGCACCTAGGGCTAAGCGAAGACCGCAGTGATGGATTGTATCAACATGGGCAAGGAGAGAAGTTGAGGCAGAGGAGTAGATATGGCATCCATAATCAAGAGTGGAGAGTATCAAGGTGACATGAAGATGAAGGAGAGTTTTTCGATCTGAGCCCCAGGATAAATGGGATAGGATTTGTAAGATTTGGAGACGGTGGCGAGCTTTTTCTTTGATGTAAAGAATATGGTCTCGCCAGGATAGTTTGGAGTCAAAAATGAAGCCTAGGAATTTACCAGAGGAACGGTGCTGGAGTGGAGTGTCATATAAGAAGAGTGAAGGTTGAGGACCTACACGTGTGCGAGAGAAAAGGATGGAGAAAGATTTGGAGGTAGAAAATCGGAAGCCATGGTTTGTGGCCCAGGAGGATAATGATGAAATTGCAGATTGAAGAAATTGGTAGAGATTTGGTATGGATGTGCCAGAGGCATAGATGGTTAAATCATCAACATATAGTGATGACCGGGCCCCTGGTGGTAGAACTGAGGCAATGTTATTTACAGCAAGAAGGAATAAGGTGGTACTAAGCACACTGCCTTGTGGGACGCCTTCAATTTGAGGAAAGAAAGATGATGTGGCAGAGGCAATTTTGACCTGGAAAGTGCGTTGGGATAGGAAAGACTTTATGAAGACACCCATGTTTCCCCGTATGCCTAGAGAGGACAGTTGTTGTAGAATATGGTACCTCCATGTCGTATCATATGATTTTACTAGGTCAAAAAATATAGCTAGTACGGATTCACGGCGTGCAAATGCGGATGTAATATATGTCTCAAAATGAGCAAGGGGGTCAGCTGTGCTTCGGGCACCGCGAAAACCAAACTGGGAAGGAGAGATAAGATTGTGGGATTCAAGATACTACATTAAGCGGAAGTTAACCATTCGCTCTAGTAGTTTGCATAAGCAGCTAATTAGTGCAATGGGGCGATAGTCTTTAGGGAGGTTACCCGATTTATTGGGTTTCAGGAAGAGGAGGATAAGGAGGAAGATGGGAGTTGTCGGAGCATACGGTAGTGAATACCGTCAGGGCCTTCATGAGTGTTGCGGCACGCTTTTAGGGCAGCATTGAGTTCAGAGGAAGAAAAGGGAGCATTATAGGACTCAGCAGAGGATAGGGTGAAGATAATGGGGGTACGTTCCCTGATGGTTTTAATAAAGTTGAAGTGTGGAGAAAGGTGAGAGCCACTACTGACCTGGCTGAAATAGTCACCCAGTTCATTAGCGACTTCGGGAGGATCAGAGATGAGGGTATCTCGAATATGGAGGACGGGGGCTGGATGGGGGGGATGTTTGCCTGATAGTTTATGGATCCGGCGCCAAACATTTGAGATAGATGTAGAGGATGTAATTGAGGAAACATAATTTCGCCAGCTATTTGTTTTACTATTTCGGATTGTACGACGAAAACAGGCAGATGCTCTTTTAAAGGAGATAAGAGCTGATAGTTGATGAAGGGTACCTCGTTTGTAGCGGTAACTGTTCCAGACTGCACGATTTAGACGGAGTGCTTTAGTGCAATCAGAATTCCACCATGGGACACATTTGGAGGTATAGGGTCTTGAGGTTCGAGGGATAGCTGTATGGGCAGCTCTTGTATCATTTCTGAATAGCATACCCCTCCATGCTATTCATGGAGGGGTATGAATAGTAGAGAGTGAAGTGAAAGTATGCCAGTCAGCTCTATCAAAGCACCAGCGTGGGGAGTTGGGAAGTGGTACATATGAAGTTGGAGAAAGGAGAACTGGAAAGTGGTCGCTATAGGGAAAGTGGTCTAGAACTGACCAGTGGAAATCTAAATGAAGAGAAGGGGAGCATAGAGAGAGGTCAATGCATGAAAAAGACTGCGTGCGTGTATCAAAGTGTGTGGGGCTATCTGTATTTAGAATAATAAGATCAGCTGTGGAGAGGAAGCGCTCTAGAGCTCGGCCACGGGTGTTGGTAATAGAATCACCCCAAAGAGTGTAGCGGCAGTTAAGATCACCTACTATGAGGAAAGGTGATTGAAGTTTGGAAATTAGGATTTCAAAAGCAACAAAGTCAATGGGTGGGAAGGGGAGAAGTAGACTGAAATCACTGTGATCCAGCGGCAAAGAAAGATACGAATAACTGTACAAGGGACAGTGGTTTGAAAGGGAGGTATGACATAAGGTGTTTTCTGGTTGATAAGTATAGACAAGACATAAAGGGAGTGTGGGGAAGAAACAAAATGGTAATTGGGGATTGGTATTGGAGAATGTGTAAGAAAAGTTGGATGGGTTATAAGAGGAGAGGATATGTCGGAGGTCAGGTCTGTGAGTGCGGAAACCGCGAATGTTCCAATGAAGGATTGTTATACTATCGTTGATTTAGTGGCAAAGATTGCAGTGCTTGTTGGAGAATTTGAAGGGGAATGTGCTAGAGGGTGGGATAAAGAATGAGGTTGGGGAGGTGGTGTTGTATCAGGAGGGGTGTCGGGAGGTAGAGGGTCTGGGGAAGAGGGTATTTGTGACATGAGGGATTTACGTGTGTATCCAGGAGGGAGTGGAAGGGATAGAGGGGATGGTGGGAGGGTTAATACAGGTAGGGGTGGAGTCGGGGGGGATGGGTTTTGTTGGGATGGGGTAGGAGAATTGGGTGTAGGGAGAATATAAGTAGGAGGAGGATGGATATCGGCAGTCACTTTGAGTGTGGAGGGAGCGGGAATTGTAGAATTTGAAAGTGGATGAGTATCAGTTTGGGATTCTATTATGTAGTTCTGGATATCTTCAAGAGTTTCTGTAATGGGGTTGGTTGCAGTGTTTTGTGAGATAAAGGTTTTCTTGAGGGGGGGAAGATAAGTCTGGTGTCTGATAAATAGGGGCAAAGGAAGGTGAAGGTGATTGTGAGGTAGGGGAAGAGGGGGTGGAACGTTTATTCTGTCTGCTGCGGGTAGTGCGGGGAGGGAGAGGGGAAGGTGTTGGGGCTGTAGTAGAGATTGGGGTGTCTGGATTTAGGATAGCAAAAGAATTTGATTGGGTAGAGATTGGAGTGTCTGGGTTAAGGATGGCAAAAGAGTTTGACAGGGGAAGGTAGGAGGTAGAAGAGGGGAATTTAGATGGAGGGGGGTTGGGTTTAGGAGAGGGTGTAGGAGCTTGGGAGGTATGGGAATTGGCAGAGTGAGCGACATTACTGGAGTAGGGGGTAAGAGAAAAGCCTTGTCGACGTGCTTCCTGTCTGGCTTCACGTAGAGTGAGTCCAAGTCTGAATCTGAGAGTTGCTACCTCAGACTCAAATTTGTAGGTGGGGCAGCCTCTATTAAATACATTATGGGGGCCGCCACAGTTTGCACATGTGCGTGATTGTGCAGAGCAATTTGATCGAGTATGGCCAGGTTGGACACATAGCGGGCATCTGGCTGTGGAACGGCAATGTTTGGCAGGATGTCCTAAATGCCAACAATTTTGGCACTGACGAGGAGGAGGTTGGTATGGTCGGACAGGTAGGGATTCCCCACCTATGTAAACATTAAAGGGAAGGTCATGTCTACGGAAAGTAATTTTGGCAATGTTGATGGATTTCTTACGATTTCCTCTGGGAAGAATGGAGTAGCATTGTACATATGTTGCATCATAGTCTGAGACAAGCGAGTAAGTCCTCTCCACAATCTGACCATTCTTTGTCATGGATTGGGCAATCTGTTGGGGAGATAGAGACAGTTCCAGTGCAAGTATTGAGGGTTGGATGAGGTTCTGTAGGGATGGGATTACCACATAGATCAGTTAGTTTTGTTAATGCTGTAGCTTCGTTTTCAGTTGTTACTGTGACGAGACGGGAGTGGTCGGGTCGGCTACGGAAAGAGACTTTGCCTACTTGTTTTTGGAGGTATTGTTGGAAGAGGAGAGTGTTTTGAGAGTAGGGAGCTGTGGGAGGGTATTACGAAAAATCGGTCCCATTTAGCTTGGCTAAATAGAGTATTTAGGATTCTTGTAGAGGTGGGGGTAGTAGAAGTGCGGGGACGTGTGGAGGAGGGAGAAGTGTTGAGGGGGGTAGTGTTACGGGGAGGTGGGCAATAAGGTTGTAAGGTAGTAATAAGAGGAGATGGGGTGGTTGATGAAGAAGGTTGTGGGAGTAAAGGTGTTGAAGTTGCGCATGTTGGGAGAGTAGAAATGTCTCCTTGGGGTTGGTTGTTGATTAGGGTTGATACAGTACTAGTATGCATTGATGATGGGGTAGTTGTTGCAGTGTTCGGAGCCATGGTCAAAGGAGAGCCGGGATTGGGGCTATTTGATAAAGGGGCAAGCCTCATTGCCCCTAAGAGTGGGGTTACGTCTTCATTATTGGCCATGATAAGCCTGGAGTATGTTGGGTTAATGGTTAATGGTTAAAAGCAAAATAAATGTGCTAGACATCTAAGGTCATGTAGCACTATAGTAAATGGTAGTGAAGGGTGGTTCAGTTAGTGATTAGTTGTCAAAGTTGGGCAAAGGATTGACGAGTAAATGGGTTAAGGTTGGGTAAGGTAATGTATAGAGGTTAGATCAAGTGAAGGATGTATATGCATTTGAGGAATGAAAACAGGTTGTCAAAGCAGAAAGTGTGAGAAGTTGTGGGAGGGATCACGAAAATCGGTCCCATTTGGATGGGCTAAATAGATTATTTAAGAATTTTGTAGAGATAGGGGGCATGTTGAAGAGGGAGTAGTGTTGAGGGAGGTAGTGTTATGGGGAGGTAGACACTAAGGTTGTAAGGTAGTAATAAGGGAGGATGGGGTAGTTGATGAAGAAGGTTGTGGGGGTATAGTTGTTGAAGTTGAGCATGTTGGGAGTAGAAATGTCTCCTGGGGTGTTGATTAGGGTGGATACTGTACCAGTAGGCATTGAGGAGGGGGTATTAGTTGTAGTGTTCAGAGTCGTGGTCAAAGGAGAGCCTGGGGTCAGGGAATCGGGCGAGTTTGAATTGGTGGAGCTATTTGATGAAGAGGCAAGCCTCATTGCCTCTAATAATGGTATGGTTAATGGTTAATGGTTAATGGTTAATGGTTATTCATTGTTGGCCATGATAAGCCTGGAGTATGTTGGGGAGAGAAACGGTCCACCCCTCAGGGTCGCTTGAGGGGTAAGGGCTAGACAACTAAAGCAGGGGAATACCGTGCCCATGGCTCCCTCAGGCCGTTCAGGACTGGCACAAAGTCAGCCTTTCATCCTTTCAGCACGGCTCTCACACCTTAGGAAGTGGATAGTAGAAGGGGTTGGTGAAGGGACAGAAAGGAAAAAGTAGGAGGGGAAAAAAAAGACCATGCAAAATTTGTTGAGTCGAGGGCTGAGTCCAAAGGTTGGGGAGTTCCCCAGCATTGGGTCCACTCTCCCACGACAACAACGGGCAAGGGATTGGGGGGGGGGGGGGGGAGTAGAAAGGTCTACTGGGGGTTGGGTGTTGATTAGGGTGGATACTGTACTAGTAGGCATTGAGGAGGGAGTAGTTGTTGTAGTGTTCGGAGCTGTGGTCAAAGGAGAGCCTGGGGTCAGGGAATCGGGATTGGGGCTATTTGATGAAGGGGGAAGCCTCATTGCCCCTAAAAGTGGAATTAAGTCTTCATTATTGGCCATGATAAGCCTGGGGTATGTTGGGGAAAAAACAAACAGTCCACCCCTAAGGGTCCCCTTGAGGGCTAAGGGCCAGGTAAGGCAGGGGAATACCGTGCCCATGGCTACCTCAGGCCGTTCAGGACTGGCACAAAGTCAGCCTTTCATCCTTTCAGCACGGCTCTCACACCTTAGGAAGTGGATAGAAGGGATTTGTGAAGGGACTGAAACGAAAAGTATGAGTGGAAAAAAGACCAGGCAAAATTAGTCGAGTCGAGGGCTGAGTCCCAAGGTTGGGGAGTTCCCCATCATTGGGTCTCAGTCTCCGTCTCCTAAGCCCCCCTACGACAACAACGGGCAAAGGATTGGGGGGGGGGGGGAGGATTGAGGAATAGAACTAGGTCTATTTATTAACAGAGCATTTTGAACCATGCTTGAAACCCATTACAGCTACTCTTTATTTACAAGTTATAAGGAAAAAAAGAGAAAAATCCATTATTTTCCTGTTACTCACGTATTTTTCCTGGCAATCAAAATATTACTGAAATTACTAAAAAAACAAATTCATCACTATCATTTCGGTTTAGATATCATAAATAATACTGAACAAATAAATGTGGTAGCCCTCCAAAGAGGCAAGTCCAACATTTTTTTTTTTTAAACGTGTCATTGACCACTTTTGCCATGTTTAGAGAATGAGAACTGCTGTATTTGAGGGTATGCACATCCAAAAGTGTTCTCAGATCAAGTGCCCAAACATGTGTTTATCAAAGGTTGTTAGCTTTAAACTTTTATCTATAACATTAGCATCAATATGGTAATGTTAATGCACCACAGTAATCAAGGAAAGTGAATGAATTTAAAGATACTGATAACAATGTTACTGAAAATTTAAACAACCAAAAAAACATTAAATAAAGGTAATTGGCCTGAGAATGTCTTTGGACATGCATGCCTTCATTTCTTCCTTACACAGTTAAGCAGAAGCTGTGAAGGAAATGGGAAAATAAAAGACAGGGGAAGCTCATACAAACTTTAATATATTTCAACAATTTTTCAGGCACCTATATCACCTCTTTTTCAGACCTGGAATGTTAATAACTAATGTAGGATTATTAAAACAATAAAAAAAGAAATAAATAAAATCAGGGATTGCAGGATTTTGACAAGAGGTAATCATATCACAAGCTTCTTTTTCATGAATTAAAAAAAAAACTTATTTTCTCTCCAATTGTGTTAGTATGCATAAAAAGCAATACCTATGTCACTTTAAGTACAGATATAACCAAAAAACAGATAGACAGAGACAAGAGTATGAATTTTGAGAAATTACTAGTTAGGAATAACATCCAAATTGATACAAAATCACAAAAACTGCTTTAGTCGCATTCTACAAAGAAATCACTGGGCATTAAACGCATATTCATCCCAAAGAGTATGAAAAGTTCATTACCTATAAAATACATTCAAATATCTTCACAAAACTCTCACATCATATATTTCTTTTATTTTGGCAATGGAACTCTCTTCATTTTAATTTATTTTTCTTCAAATTCCGAGAGTTCTCCTTACATAATTTAACCATAAATAGAAAAATGCATGTGCGACGGCCTCTTACGAACAGACTCCACTCCTCGCGGGACTTCAAGCGCTGAGGACCATGCGCACAAACTCCTCGTAGTTGACATTGCCTTGGGAGTCCTCCTGGCCAGCAAGCAGCTGTTCCACTTCCTCGTCTGTTAGCTTCTCACCTAGAAAAGAGAGAGAAAAGCATAATGTAATTTATTGGGAGTGCAGAGGATGAAAATTAATGCACTAATACCTTCCTTATTTACTAGCTTGTTGCCTGGAAAAATATAAAAGAAAATAATGATTATATTCACTGGCATTGAGATAACTAACTTGTTGCAAATGGGGATGGCCCTGTACATGCCTTGTCCATTGTGAATTTACTTTAATAAGAGTATTTACATGTAGATGGCTCCAAAAGTCTTTAGTCACCAAAAAGTCAATTACTAGTCTTACCAATCTCACTTGTTTACCCTTCTCCTTGAATTTTTTTGTTGCTATTAGCATTGTTAATGACAATATCATAATAATAGTGTCAATAATAGTAATAACAGTATAAATACAATAGACATGTTGCAAAACATCTGACCATGCCACCAAGGGAAAATTTTGCTGTGGGCCGGGTGATGCAAATTTACAAATTGTGAACTGAAGGCTGAAGGCTGGAGTGATAGGAAAGACTTGTCACAAGAGCACAAACTTTCTAGAGGGTGATTAGACTCATTTGGCATTTAGAAAGGGGCTTTTGCATTATTTCCAAAGAAGTGTGGAATGTAGTGTGTGTGAGCAATGGCAGCAAGAGCAGTGACTCCATGGAGGACACCACTTCTACACTCAGCACCCTATTCCTGGCTGCCATGAATAGGCAGTGCAGATTGTAGTACAGAAAATTCAAAATTACAAAAAAAAAAAATATAAGAAAAATACAAATAAAAAAAAGGTTACTTATTACAGTTATAGCCTTCCTAGAAAGATGATGAGTCTGTGCAAGGATAACAGTCTATTACCATCAGCATATAACAAATCAAATGTCAAATATGGTCATTGGAAAATGGCAAAATGACTAAAGTCTAGTTATCACACACAAGTGTTTGCTTGCACCTGGCCTACAAGCCCCAAACCCAGCAGAGTGGCTGCTCATGTAAGCCTAATGCTCGCTTTTTGGGCCATGCGATTGCCATGAAACACCCTGATCCAAGGGGTTAATATTATAAACTATGTATTTCAAACATACGGAAAATCTAGAATTGATGAAGACAAATTATTTGCGTAATATCAAAAGAGACACCAAAGTCAAAGTGTATTACCCCACAGTACTGAGATGGCATTAAACACATGCCATGTCCACTATGCTATTAGTTTAGCATGTTTATACACAGATCATAATAATAGTGTTTAGCCTCCAGCTCCTACCTATCTAACTCTTTTCCTTGATTTTTGGAAAGATCCTTCTTTATTCTTTATTGCTACTAGAATCTAAATAACATAATAATTAAGTCAACAATAATAACAATATCAACAGCACCAGAAAAAAAAATTGGTGCAATACACCAGGTAATATCAAACACTCATCCAAATATACAGCATGAATACATCCACTTCAACACTTATCCATACATCCCTATTTATATTATAAACTGTTGGCTCCTTAGCTAGATTTCATATATTTCCTTACTTTTGGAAGCACTTCTAAAGCAATACCAGTCAAATTAAACTGAGGTATACTTATATTTTTATCCACTGTGTAATAATAGGGTGGGGGGGGGGGGGGTTACACTGATCACTACCTATTCCAATCCTGCCTCCTTATTCAAACAAAACTGGGAAAGCTTCTTCTAAAATATACATATAAGTTTGTCTTCAACCAAAATGAACCAATCATCTTCATATTCACTTGCATGACTAGTGGCTCAAAACGGATATGATAAAAATTTAATTCACCCATTCATGAGAGCAGTCGAACTGTTACAAACATGCAAAGGACTATCCAGAGCATATCTACTTGTTTTTTGATAAAGCGCTTTATTTACCCAAAGCACCACTTGTGAATAAGAAACCTTTCTACCTATTTATCAATAAGGCAGACCATGTCCTGGAAGTTACTGTAGCATAATGCAGAAAGGCAAAATGAATTTCAACACGTGAGTAGCATTACTGTCAAGGGACACTGTCAATCATCAAACTGAAAAAAGCGACAACAGAACTATCTGTAACAAGGGACACATCAGTAGGGACAAAACTCATCAGGTGAGAAACTGCTTAGGAGAACGGTTACGCTAATCACTTTTAAATGCTCAGAAATCATATCAAAGTCATATCAGCATATGTGATGAAATGCTAGACTGACAGCATACAGTACCAGAATATGACCTACACCCAGACAAAAATAATTATTAAAACATTTTATTCGGTTTCCCTACTGATCTGACAAGAATTGCAATTTGAAAATTACATAAATTAAATTATAATATCATATATCTATGACTACTATTTTTTTTTTAATTTTTACCTCAGTGTCAGCAGGTTTATGCACTGTCCCCTTTAGATTTTAGTTTGTTTTGTTACATACAGATGGCTCCATGTGTGATAGGTAAGACTAATACCTGACTCCTTGGTGACTAAGTCCTTGTAGAGCCATTTATGCATAAAGACAATATATAAAACTTATATTATGGCATTGTAGTTTTGTCACCTGTGCTCACTGGATTAAACACATCAATGACAAGGGTCAATAACCTCTTTTACAGGAACACATCAAACCCTTTGAACACTTTAAAATCGCAAAATGAAGCATAATCTATTATTTATTATCTAATACCATGTATATTAGTGATAACATAATATAAAGACATGTGGAAACTCATACATGGCATTCTGCTGTCATGTGTCTGTGCCATGCCCACTGTGAGTTTACTTGTTTAATTGTTTTTTTATATAGATGGCTACACTTGTACTAAATCACCAATAAGCCAATTACGAGTACTGCCTGTCTCACCCATTTACCCTTTTCTTTAATTTACGAAAATATTTGACGTTATCTTATTTTAATATTAATAATATTTATAACATGGTAATTATAATCTTTAGAATAAAAATAACACCATCGATTCATAGCACAAGTAAAAAATACATTTTCCCACCAATTCAAGGAAAGGTGAAATCAGGTAAGGCAGAGCCATCTATGTGTGGAGACATTTCACAAAAAATATAAAAAATGAGCACAGCATTTTCCCCATTTTTTATTAATTTTTCCCGGCGGCAATGGGTTAATTAATAACTGCTTATATGTCCCATAAACTACACATAATACTTGTGTTTTTGGTACTAATAAATATAACATACTTATGAATAAATATAAGGTATGTTACCACAACCATGTTTTTGTAAATAGAGCAGTTATTGGATGGAATGGGAAGAATACAGATTCAAAAGTGGGAAAAGAATAAGGGGGAAGAAAGAAAGAAGGAGAGAGAGAGAGGAAAAAAAAAAAAAAAAAGGTGACATGATGAGCCACAGTATGTAGTGTTAAATATCTTTGCCCAAGGAGGTATTTACATGGACAGTTGCTGTTTTAAATTGTTTGACAAAAAAAAAACAATAAAGAAAAAAACATTCTGCATAAAAGAAACTTTGATTATGCTAAGAACATTTCCTGGCAAGTTCTAAGGAATGAAAATACAAAGTCATTTCCAGCACTAAGATATGCTATGAAGGTGCAATACCAAATTAATGAATAAATATGCACCTTTGTAAAATCTGCTCTACATTTAATGTTTTTGTGACATTATAATTATGTGACCACTATGTATAAACAGAAACAATTATAAAATAACCACAATATTCATACACAAAATTTTTATTCAACTGGATAAATTCTTTTACTTGATACTGCACCATCTGGAGAGTATTTGTAAAATAAAATGCATATTCAAAAATACGTTTAAAAACCTCCTTTTTTTTCATTCAACATTGATTGCAGTATTTTATATATACACTAGAAACATCACCTACACAAAAAAATAATTCTATTTTTAATGTTCTTCGTCCATTTTTGATTGTGTATCCAAAATGATGAAAATAGAAAATATGAACTGGTTACCAGGTAAGATGTCAAAGAAGGAGTTCCATATACATATAAAAAACTAACGACATCAGAACTCCTCCAATATTTCTCCTATACCCTAACCGCTTTCAAACAGGACGTACCGAGGTGAGTCATGAGATGGCGGAGCTCAGCAGAGGAGATGTACCCGTTGCCGTCCTTGTCAAAGTGACGCAGGCCTTCGATGAAGTCATCTGCGGTGTCAACTGGGCGCTGACGGGAGATGGTCTGCATGATGGGCAGGAACACCTCGAAGCTGATGCGCTCATCTATGGAAAAAAAATGTTCATGGTCACAAAAGAATGTTGTGTATGACTTTCTTCTCCTTGATTATATGTGCATAGGGCAGAGTTCTGGGAGAGAAGATGAGAGAAGGAAAAGAGAGACACAGACAAATAATGAAAGAAAGCAGGTAGACAACATGGACAGACAGCAGGCCAAAGCAAAAGAAAAGAGAACCTAAACAAAAAGAGAAAGACAGAAAAAATGAGAAAGCACAAGAAAAAGAAAACAACACAGAATTTTTTAATACACAAAACAGCACCCACCCACAACACCAAAGTACAAGCTCACCTGGTCTGTGCTGGTGAGACAGCTTCTTGACCTCAGACTCGGTGGGGTTCTGGCCCAGGGCTCTCAGGACCTCCCCAATCTGAGACACTTGGATCTTGCCATCACCCTTCTGGTCGAAGATGCAGAAGGCCTCCTGGAACTCTGAAATGTCAAAGAATGAAATTGGTAACTTTTCTAGTACTATATGCACTTAAAAATCTACATTTTGATGTTAAATATTAACTTATCTATGTAATCACAGGTAAGTTAGTCAATAATAACAATAATAATTTCTGGATCAATGATTTTCCACTATAATAGTAAATGGGTAGCTTTAAAGGAGTAGCTTGGCAGAAAAATATAAAAACAAACTCACCAGCGATCTGACTTTCATATTACTTTATATAAACAATTTCTCTCAACAAATGAAGTGTGATCATTTCAATGAATACAGCCATTTTCAAATAACTCTTGGGAAAGTGGTAAAAGAATATGGTAAGGTCAGTCACTGTCAACATGGGCCTTGATTGGGTATTTGTATTTATACATCTCACTACTTCTCTAAAACTTCATTCACACAAAAACACACACACACACACACACACACACACACACAGAGAGAGAGAGAGAGAGAGAGAGAGAGAGAGAGAGAGAGAGAGAGAGAGAGAGAGAGAGAGAGAGAGAGAGAGAGAGAGAGAGAGAAGAGATATCTGGCAAGGATATGTGTATATGTTTTAAATATCCAAACCTTAACAGAAAATCACTGATATTTCAATGACTCTCTCCTAACCAATTTAGGAGTAATGTTTTACCATATAATTGACTTAAACCAAACTTGCTAAACCGGCTCACAATATGTTGTAAAGAAAATAAAACAACATGCAAGAGATCTTCATGTATAAAAAAGTTCTTATCTCCTTAGATAGATAATCATATTGGGCCACTCCCAGACACTTGTACAGTGCATGTAATATTTAATTTGAAATTGAGAAAGAAATATATTACAGTCTTTACTGACAAATGAAATCTATGTCCAGTGTAAAATATCATAGGTTAGAACATACAAGAGAAAAATGCAAGTTTCACACAAACAAAAGAAACAAGGACATACTACAACCAAACAACAATAAAAGCAGTCACCCCAACTAGTTTTAAAATTACGACTTATGCCTCAGTTTAACAAAATAAATAGGTTATCAACCCATTGCCACTGGGGAAGGCATGAACATATATGCCATGTGCACTTTGATTTTAGTCCATTTACAATAATAACAATAACAGTATGGATATTCATTGCAGCAGAAATAAGACATTCTCAACAATTCAAGGAAAGGGGAAATCAGGTGAGGTCACATAAACCTACTATTTGACTTCTTGGCAAATGAATACCTGTGCAGCCATCTACATCTAAACACAACTCACAAAACAAAACTACGCAGATTACAAGTTCCCGGGAGCAATGGGTTGATAGTTTGGAGGAGGAGGAGGAGGAGGAGGAGGAGGAGGAGGAGGAGGAGGAGGAGGAGGAGGAGAAGAAAAAAAAACTCAGTAACCAAATCAGAAATCTACAGAAAACAATCATTGAAAAAATAACTATCACTTAAATACAGATGGGTTTACTTAAAGGAAAGTATACAAGAAAAATCCAAAAAGTCTAAGATATTTATAAACCCTACAAGATGTGACTATGCAATGACTGTGCATTAACTCATGCAGCTGTCCTAACACAAACACGACTGTAGTGTAACGCCTGTCATTAGAAATCAGAAAGCTTTATAACATTTTCCCATCTCCATAACAAGGCTGGATAATCCTCAAACTTAGGACTACCTGACTGACAGACAGCAACAGTCAACAAATTTCCATCACATATATTCTGCAAGATGCAGCTTGACTTGTTCTTTAACTGACAGAAATCATCCCTGTGATCTACAGTGATATACATTCCAGCATTTTTTTTTTTTGTTTTTTTTTTAGAGAGAGAGAGAGAGAGAGAGATGAGGAGAGAGAGAGAGAGATGAGGAGAGAGAGAGAGAGAGATGAGGAGAGAGAGAGAGAGAGATGAGGAGAGAGAGAGATGAGGAGAGAGAGAGAGAGATGAGGAGAGAGAGAGAGAGATGAGGAGAGAGAGAGAGAGAGATGAGGAGAGAGAGAGAGAGAGATGAGGAGAGAGAGAGAGAGATGAGGAGAGAGAGAGAGAGATGAGGAGAGAGAGAGAGAGATGAGGAGAGAGAGAGAGATGAGGAGAGAGAGAGAGAGATGAGGAGAGAAAGAGAGAGATGAGGAGAGAAAGAGAGAGATGAGGAGAGAAAGAGAGAGATGAGGAGAGAAAGAGAGAGATGAGGAGAGAAAGAGAGAGATGAGGAGAGAAAGAGAGAGATGAGGAGAGAAGAGAAGAGAAGAGAAGAGAAAGGAGGAGGGGAGGAGGAGCAGAGGAAGAGAGGAGGGGAGAGGACAAGAGAGGAAAGGATGAAGGGAGAATAGGAGAGGAGAAGAGAGGAGAGGATAGGGGGAGAGAGGGAGTGAGAGAAACAAAGAGAGAGAGAATGAAAAAGAGCAAGAAAGAGAGAAGCGAGAGACGTAGCGAGAAAGACAGAGGGAGACAAAAGAATGGACTATCAACAATGAAAACCTATAGCTAGCCAAGGGAGTTCACTTTCCTCACATTCTCCTTGGCACGAATTCCTTTTTTTTTTTTTTCTCACATTATCTCATCATTCTTCACTTTCACCAGTCTAACACCTTATCCTTGACCATGTAAAAGAATCCTCCAAGTTCACTCGTTGTCATGGCCACATCACTTCCAGGGCTTAAGCAAAGGCCAATAAAGGAGATCAACACACATTATCATATCTTAAAGAAAATTATATATTCTCATTCTCTATGGTGCAATTACCTGCTTGAAATTTCAAAAACGGAGTGCAAGCCACACCGTTTGCCTGTAATAAGGAATTAACTATCATAAATATGACTAATTTTTTTCCTAAGTCACTCACAATGTATACAGGGTTAAAATATACACCAGCCAGGGAAAGAAGGCATTTAGTACAGGTCTAGGTAGTTTGATCATTTAAGGATGGCTTTTGTATATTCATCAGTTTGAGATGGGAGCAATTCAAATGTCAACTTTTACCTCAGTCTTTACCAAATATGTACTTTCAAGATATTTTAGACTGATTCTTTACTTGGTAATAAATCTGTCTCACAAATCTACATGCACTCAGTGTGTATAAATGGTTAATCTTTATAGTACACACGCACTAAGCTCGGGCAAATTGAAGAGGATATTTTTGTAGAGGACATAAAGTTACAGTCGTCGGCACAAGAAATAATCTGCAGACACAAACGATAATGCCACAAAGAGAAGAAAAAGACCGTGGAAAGCGCCACGCACAGCCACTCGTACCCCAGAGTTTCAGCTCTATCTTGTCGTGTAAAGACAATGCTTCCTGGGGGTGTTGGGCAGCTGAGCCCCCTGTCAACTCTGAAGAGTGCACCCAGTCATGGCAATTTACTGTTTAATTAATTTTGTGATACGGAGTTGGGACCTTAAGTCCCTGTGTTAAGTGCATCCGTCTGTAAAGAATTACCAGGGTCTTGCCAGAGAGCCATAGGTATGGAGGCCATGGTGAGTGCTTGAGTCCCTGTACATTTCTTGAATAAGTGACAGCGGACTTGCCCTGACTTTCTACAAATGACTTTTACTTAATGAATATCTATTTTGTGTTCTTAAAGGCCATTACCTTAGTCTTATCCTATCTCCATGCAGTCCTTAGATAAACCTTCACCGACATGCATTCTACACAAAACAAAGACCAGCCTGCAATTTACACATATCAGTCCACGAATCACTCAACACCCTCCAGCAAAACCAACACCTCTCCCCTTCACATCAAGCTACATCTAAATCATCTAACAGTAGATACTTCAGGCAAGATGGAACAGTTAGATCTCTCTCACAGTTTAGAATCACATACGAAACGGGTTTGAGCTCTGGCCTGGAGACTAAGGGCTCTTTTGGGAAGGTTTCTTTGATTGCCAGAGTGTAGTATTGCTCCATGCAGTCTCACTCGGAACAGTTAATGCTAAAATGACAGCCCGGTATTTCGTTGCTTGTCTTTGAGCTTGCCTTCTTCTAGCGCAGAATTCGTGATAAAGAGTAAGCTATTTTGCGTTCCTGCATAACGTTAACGAGATTTCATACTAATTGCGTGTTACAATAGGGAAAGATGCATTTTTTCCTAAAATTTAAAAAAAATATGCGGGTATTTCAACCACTCACTTTCAAACCTGGAGGTATAATAACATTTTAAAAATTGGATGAGAAAATTTTGAAAAAAAGAGCAAAATTCGAGATTAAAAACGACCACGATTTTTCCAAAGGCTCGCTCCCTTACTCACACACATTCAGCAGATCAATCGCACCGTGACTTATCCTCATAAACCACGTAACTTTAGGGAGAAAAAAGAACTTAATTCCGAGTGCCAACTTATCGCTCCCTGAAGGCACGGTGCCACACCCTCTGTCACTCACCTATGATCTGATCTTCGCTGAATGCTGCCTGAAAGAGACAAAAAATACGAATTACATTGAGAAGGGAGGTTTGTTTTGTGTTTTCGCTCAATATCTATGTGTCATTTGTGTGATTTCGAGGGAGAAAAGAGGGAGAAAAGAGGGAGAAGCGCTCACCATAACGCCGACGTTGTTTCTCCTTCGTGAGTTCTCTGCCTCTAGCCGGGTGGGAACTCGGGGACGGGAGACGAACTCTTTTAAAAGTAAGTGATTAAACTTTGGTGTCTACAGTTTGCTCCTTTTTATTCTCTATAAATTTTAGTGATTAGGTTTTGGATGAAATTTGAATTGTTCGGGATTTTGTTTTAGGCGTAGATGGGATATTTGTGTCATATTATCTCCCATCAGGTGGATATTATTGGAACCGTTGAGCAACACGAGTGGCGCTGACCTTTCACTATTTTTGCTGCTTTCAGTAACAAATGTTTCTCCTTCTGATTATAAACCCCACTCTCTGTAAGATTAATCTAGTATTTTGAAATTGAATAAAAGAAGGTTGATATCGTACCTTGCGAAAGATGTTAAAAAAATTGCTACGTAGCGGATTTATGTAGCGTGTCGGTGTGCTATTCCTAATAAGGTTTCGAAAATGCTCAACATAAAGCATGTGCCTCATAGGGATCGACAACCACTAGAGAGAAAACACACATGAGTTATTTGATCCTTGTGGTGTGATTTTTTAGGGTCGATTTTGCCATGCGAGGGCGAGCGCAAAAGGATGCTGCGTACGAAGCGCTCGTCGGGCATGGGGCATGTCGCCATTACCTGTGTCGGGAAATTAAAGATATAATATATATAAATATAGATATAATATAGATATAAAGTGAATATAAGTACGGTTGATATGTAAATCGCCAGTTCGTCATTGAGAAGTACGTGTGTTTCTGTCCAGGATATTTTTTCAGATTTAATTACGAGATTGAAAGTCTTTTGAGGCCCTAACTCTGTACAGTTATTTCGATATTGACACCACAATTAAGCTAAGAAAAAAACGGGAATAAACACTGGTGGTTTATGGTTACTACTTTTCAGGTTGATTATGATTAGCATATTTAAGGGGCGGAAACAAACGAAATATCCTTCCTATGACAGCCGCTTGTCAGTCACGGTTTTCTCATGACGTCATATACAGCGTTACTCATGGATCTTTTATGCCGTTTCCCGCTACTACTTTATTTATCTGCTAGAATAAAGCTTCGAATAAGGCTATGGCCCTATTTACTTAATACTTTAATCACAGCGTGGCACTCGAATGTAAAAAAAGAGAAAAAAAAATGTCGGCTAAGAGTTTGTGTTTATATTAGAGAGTTACCAAGAACACAGTATGATGGAGATTGTTGTGTTTGGGGAAAGTTATGACCGAGGTTTAGGGTGAGGATGTGTTAAAGTTCTACATGTGGTTAATTAAGGTTAATTAAGTTAATTGAGGGTAGAATCATAGGACCTGCAAATGTTTCCGCAAAGAGTACCTGGCAACTCAACCAAGACCCCGATAACGTACCCATAGTTACCACTTCTCGCATGCATAAAATCAACTAAACTCATCTAACTAACATATTCAAAAACAAAAACAAATATTCAAACTCACTTAAGGCCACAGAAAAAAACAAAACATGAAAATAAATCACCACCTCTTTTATGATCAGTCTCATTAACCGGGTCGCATAGGAATATATACGGGCCACCTTTTTATTTTATTTTTATTTTTTTCTTATCTTTCGTGAAGACAGAGAATCTACCTCTTCGCCGCGTTCTGGGATTTTACCGGTGACTAATAGGACACACCTGTTATCTCGAGCGCAAGGAGAGGAGCCAGCGGAGGACGCTTGATATGTCTATTTAAGCTACTTTTGGTCTTGGGTCGATTTGAATACCTGGATGAGGAAATGGTTTGGTTATTTGGGAGATATTTCGTTTCAAGTTGAGGATTAATTGCGGACGATGACGTGGGGTTAAAAAATAAGGCAATTTTGGCAATTTCGTTCGTTTATTATGCGATTGTCAGTTATAAGGTTTTCGTTAATTGATGAAATTTCACACATCAGTAAACATGTGTTTGCCGTGATTGCTAAATACAACACAGGCGCTTATTTTTGGCACCAACATCTGGCTCCGTGACGTCATCATGAACGCTTTTTTCCCAGTCGTCACCGGAAATGCAGATATTCGGAGGCAAGGCAATCCAACAGTACTAGATCCTTAAATGACATACCCAGCAGCCCTTAAATCATTAATAAATCGAAATATCGCTGTCTGAACTCCGCTTCTCAGCCACAATAAAGTACCCAGATGAGGGCGAACAGATGAAACTTAAGATAATGACATAAACACGAAGCTG
>NC_061841.1:19246438-19248938 GCF_019202785.1 Penaeus chinensis
ATGATGATAATGATGAAAATAATAATTATGATGATAATAATAATAATAATAATAATAATAATAATGATAATGATAATGATAATGATGATAATAATAATAATAATAATAATCATGATAATAATAATAATAATAATAATAATAATAATAATGATAATAATAATAATAATAATAATGATAATGATAATAATAATAATGATAATAATAATAATAATAATAATAATAATAATGATAATGATAATATCAGGAGCCCATTCTTAATACTGATCACAAAAGAAAACAGATTTCTTCTATATTTTAATGTAAATAATCTTTACTGATCTCGGAAGGATTTTTTTTTTTCTTACTTAAGAAATAGTATTCTCACAGAACTTGTAATACTGAGAGAGTGTCATTGGATATGCACACACAACACACACTCATACACACATACACACACACACACACAACACACACACACACACACACACACACACACACACACACACACACACACACACACACACACACACACACACACCCTCCTGTCCTATACACAGATTCAACATATTGAATACTATACTAAATTGCTTTATATATTTATATCTATTTACTGTATATAACAATGTCCGTTGTGAAAAAAAAAAGTATTAAAGATAGAATCTCTTTCTTCCATTTTCCTTTGTTAGTCTCTCATGCTTACTTTTATCTCTCTTTCTCTCTCTTTGTATAAAATATTCACCCATCTCTCTTTCTCTTTCTCTCTGTCTGTATGTCTGTGTGTCTCTCTCTGTCTGTCTGTCTTTTTGTCAGTAAGTCAGTCCCTCCGTCAGTCTCTCTTTCTCTCTCTCTCTCGCTCTATCGCTCTCTCTCTCTCTCTCTCTCTCTCTCTCTCTCTCTCTCTCTCTCTCTCTCTCTCTCTCTCTCTCTCTCTCTCTCTCTCTCAATCCCTTCCTCCCTCCCCTCCCCTCCTCCTCTCTCTCATCCATCCCTCTCTCCTTCCTTCTATCCCTCCTGTTCCCGGTTAGGACCTCTCGTAGCCGGCTAGTGATTAAAAGATAAGGCAGGCACATCCATATAGCTCTATCTACCTTAACACCGACGACTCTCACATAGTTAATTCATCTCTCTGTCACACACACACATCAACAGCCCTGCGTGTTGCGTGAGAGGGTTTCGAGGAAAAGGTAGGGGCATTCCAGGGAGAAGCGGAGAGAAAGAGAGAGAGAAGAAAAAAAATGGGAGAAAGAGAGAGAGATAGAGGAGTAGGATGGAGGGGGCGAAAAAGAGAGAGAAGAGAGAAAATGAGAGAGCTAAAGGAGAAGGAAAGGGAGTGGGAGACAGAGAAGTAGAGAGCAAACGAGAGAGATCAAACAAAAAGAAGGAAAAGAAGAAAGCGAAAGGTAAAAGAAAGAGAGACAGACAGAGAGAGGGGGAGAGGGAGAGGGAGAGGGAGGGAGAGAGAGTGAGGGAGAGAGAGAGAGAGAGAGAGAGAGAGAGAGAGAGAGAGAGAGAGAGAGAGAGAGAGAGAGAGAGAGAGAGAGAGAGAGAGAGAGAGAGAGGAGAGATTTCAACACAGTCCCACTAACAAACAAACAAACAAGAAAGAAATAGACAATAAATAGTAACAAACCCACACAGTAATCAATAGTAATTCCTTCCAAATAATAATAATAAAAATACTCACAAGAAAATAGTCGAAGGTATGGAGGAATTGGAAGCGTAATATCCTGTTCTCTTTAACACACAAAGCTCAATATTCAAGGGAACTGACAGGCGAAGATAGCGACATGTGTATGCCTTCGAATCGTCTATAATATTTCCATAAATCTATTGAAATTCCTCGACCTTATAGTGTCATAGTTATACTTATTCTGATCGTTTTATTATCATTATTATCAGGTATGTCATGGTTACTGTTATTTATTGTTATAATTGTATTGTTATTAATGGTTCTATAGTAATAGAATATTATCAATATTTCCACACATCTCATTATTACTTTTACACTTCTACGTAATTAGATCGGTAATGAATCTAATCATTGAGTACATGAACAACATTTTTATTTTTAGCTAGAATACCGAAGATGTTTTTTTTTTTTTTATGTAGGTTGGCCATTGCCTAAGAACCTGTTAATTAAATTCTGGATAAAATCCTCTTAGTAGATGAGCAGATATTAGGTCGGCCCGTATCCCACTCACGCCAAGAGGGTGACTATCATGCCAAGGGAGATCCTCTGTCAAACGCTCCTTTAAAATCTCTGTGAGAAAAACGCAGTCTGTACTATCTATGGGTACTTAGACTTTGACAAATTTTGAGAAAATAATAATGGTAATGATGATAATAACAACAGCAACGAGAACAATAATGATAATAATGATTATGAATTTTGGATAAGGATTATGGAATGAATATTAAATAGATAAATGAAGAGGAAGAGAAAACGAAAGAAATGAAAAAGAAAAAAAGAAAACGAAAAAAGGTAAATAAGAATGCTTTACGTTCTGTTCATCCACTTCCT
>NC_061841.1:19252532-19255032 GCF_019202785.1 Penaeus chinensis
TTTTTTTTTTGTTGTTGTTGTTAGAGGGATTTCTATCTATTTATTAATTTATTTATAATTTATCTATCTATTCATTTTTCTCGTTACGTGTAATTACATATATCTATTTTTCGTTTCTGTGTTCTTGTTATGTGTTTATTCTAATTTTTGTCTTTATCCTAAGTGTTTATTTTTCTTATTTTCTTTTCCTTTTTTAATTGTCTGTGTGTGTTGTGTGTTTATTTTTTTGTGTTTGTGTTTGGCTGGTGAGTGTGTTTGTGTGTTTTTGTTTCCTTTTGCGTTTATGTTTTTGTTTGTTTGTTTATTCGTTTTGTTGTTGTTTTTGTTCCTTTTTGTGTACCTTGTTAGTGTATGTGCGTCATTATGTATGTGTATGTGCGTGCGTGCATATGGGTATGTGTCCGTACACTTACAGAAATTCACTTATTCATAATGTACATGTGTACGTATGTAAGTATAGGCATTTATGCTTACATACTTGTTTTCCTGCACTAAAAGCCTCATCAATTGTTCATGGATTCTAGTGAAATATTTAGTGCTTTATAAGAGGGGTTGGAATGTAATACGGAGAGGGTGCCAGCGCGTGCATATATTGTTTGTGTGTGAGTGAGCGAAAGCAAGTGTGAGAGAGAGAGACAGCGAGAGACGAGAGAGAGAGAGAGTGAGAGAGGAAAGAGATTGCGAGAGAGAGAGAGAGGAGAGAGAGAGAGGAGGGAGAGAGAGAGAGAGAAGAGAAGAGAGACCGATGACCGAGAGCGAGAGAGAGAGAACATACACACACGAGGGAGAGATAGATATATAGGAGAAAAGGGGGGGGAGACAGAAGCACAGAAGACAATCAGACAGGAGGGACTGGCTATTTAAGCTGCGACTGTGATGAGAATGAAAAGATAGAAGCCAGAGAGAGAGAGAGAGAGAGAGAGAGAGAGAGAGAGAGAGAGAAAGAGAGAGAGAGAGAGAGAGAGAGAGAGAGAGAGAGAGAGAGAGTAAGAGAGAGAGAGAGAGACCGAAAGAGAATAAGAGCAAAAGAGAATAAAAGAGTGAGAGAGAACCAGAGGAAAGGAGAGGGAGAGAGAGACAGACAGACAGAGAGACACAGAGATAGATAGATATATAGAGAAATATATATATATATATATATATATATATATATATGTATGTATATATATATATATATATATATATATATATATATATATATATATATATATATATATATATATGTGTGTGTGTGTGTATATATAGAGAGATAGATAGATAGATAGATGCATAGACAGACATATAGAGACAGAGGGACATCCATAGACAGAAAGAAAAACAGACAGAGATCATTTGTGAATATATATCTGTACCTATATTCCCATAAATTCATAAATCACGACCAAAGTTCAACACAAAGTTCAATAATACGCCCTGACTCCCGTATAAAGAAGAAAAAGAAGAAGAAGAAGAAGAAGAAGAAGAAGAAGAAGAAGAAGAAGAAGAAGAAGAAGAAAGAAAAAGAAAAACAGTTACGTCGGCAAAAAAAAAAAAAAAATCTCCGGTAAACACCCCCATCATTTTCCGCCACACGCCCGGTATAACAGCAATTCCCTGATATGTATCGATTTGTCTACAATCAAATGCATACGCGGGGGTGTCACAGCAGATTCGCAAAGATAATTTGCAATAAATTCAGTGGTGTTAAAATCAATATTCCACTTCGTGTCTTTCGCTTTATATCACTGTCGTGCATGCGTTATTGCACTGCAAATGTCAAAGTAGGTTTGTAGTTGCAAATATGTTGCAGTAACTTAGGCTCTCTGTTTATTGATTGTATTCTCTGAAAATATATACCTTTTAGAGCAGTTGCTTAATCATTATAATGATTTTGATATCGAGGGCAAAAGTTATGGTACCTGTAATATAAGTAACAAAACATTTGGTAGTAAAAATAATGATTGTGAACACTCTATTTCATATCAGAATCAGACGCGAATCCCAATCACTATCAAACTCTAATCAAATGGTCCCTTAGCCTTGGACAACCCATTCACAAGACGTCATGCCTATCTGTCTATAACTATTTTTTTAACCCTGCTGACAAATAGACAAGAAAACAAACCAATGAAAACAAGGGAAAGAAAGAAAGAAAGAAAAAATAAAAGATTGTAATCATTGTAGTAGTTAGCGTCTTTTCGAAATATGCGGGCGAGGACCAAAACCTAAATCAGGTATTGACGATTTGTTCAAATTCTGTTGTTTTTGTCTCGAATTCCCCTTCTTGATTTTTTCCCCCTATAACCTCTTTCTATTGAAGTATCTGAAAAACTGTAATCAAATATATAAGTGACATGTCCAGAGTCTCCGCATACATCATCATCATCTTTTCTCCTTTTCTATTTATCGTTATTCTTTTCTATTCATCTCTTCCGTGTGTACAGGCATGTAGGTGTCAGGAATGAACTTATCTTGAATGGGCAAACCGTGTTCTGTCATTCTAGATTCGTGGCAAATATAT
>NC_061841.1:19290032-19293674 GCF_019202785.1 Penaeus chinensis
TTATTATTATTATTACCTCTACTACTATTATTGTCATTATTATTGTTATTATTACTATTATCATTATTCTTATCCTCATCATCATCAACATTATTATTATTATTATCATTATTATTATTATTATCATTATTATTATTATTATCATTATTAATATTATCATCATCGTTATTTTTGTTTTATTATAATAATTCATTATTATCCTCGTCATCATTCGTGTTATTAATATCGTTGTTAGTATCATTGTTATCATCATTGTTATTATTATTATTATTGTTATCCTCATCATTATTATTGTTATTATTATAATTACTATTACTATCATTATTATTATCATTACTATTATTATTATTGTGGTTGTTGTTGTTGTTGTTGTTATTATTATTATTATTATCATCATCATCTTTATTATTATTGTTATCATTATCATCATTATTGTTATTATTATTATCCTAATCATTATAATAGTTAGTTTTTGTTTCTATTATAACAATGAATTATTATCCATGTCATCATTCGTGTTATTATTATCCTTATCTTTTATCCTTATTGCTGCTGCTGCCGTTGTAGTTATTGTTATAATTACTAGAATTATTATTATATCATTACCATTAATATCATTATTGCTGTTGGTGTCATTGTCATTACAGATGTTATTATTAGACTAATTATCATTCTACAGTCATCATCATCATAATCATTATACCCTCGTGAAATATAATATCTCTAGTAGCTAATATATAGTCCTTAATCCCTGCACCATTGTCAATAAAACTATCATTTATAGATATATCATCTTTATTAACTTAAGCACAAGTATTGCTGTTACTATAGTCACTATCGTTAATAACAGTCTTATAAATCGCTCTGATGTTTCGTGTTAGTGTCAATATTATTTTTATCGTGTGGTTTATTGTAATAGAAAAAAAAGTTCTATAGTACCGTCCGTTGCCTTTATTTTTAGTTGAAAATATCTTGTCACCGATTTTAGTAATGGAATTAGGACGTGTGTCTGTGTATTTATGCACTGGTCATTTGCAATTGATGCCTTGATAAAACTTGTTTTGTGATAGTAGTGTTGATAGTAATGGTAAAATGAACAATTATTTTATAGACAAAAACATGCTTAATTATCATATGAACTACCATTTTTATCTTTTATTTTCGATTATTCCTTTTTTCTCCCCTTGTTTTTTCTTTTTACCCCCCTTCTTGTTGTACTGACCCTCTTTTTTCTTCACCCCCTCCTCCTCCTCCTTCTCCACCTCCTCCTCCTCTTACTTTTCTTAATCCTTCTCCTCCCTCTCCTCCTCCTCCATCTCCTCTCCTCTTTCCTCCCCATCCCTTTTTTTCCCCCCCTTCCCTCTTCCTTTTTTTTTCTTTCTTTTTTTTTTCCCCTTCTCCTCTCTCTTTTTTTCCCTCTTTTTTTTTTTTTTTTTTTTTTTTTTTTTTTTTTTTTTTTTTTTTTTTTTTTTTCCCCCTTCCCATTCCACTCAGCTTTAAAACATCTTGAATTATCTAAAGTGTTATCACGGCCCTCCCCAAATATAAACGAAATGAACGAGCTTATTTTCCTTACTGTTATATCCTTTTTTTTGGGAGGACAAAACCCAAAGTTTCCTTTTTTATATCTTAACTAACGGGATTTTTGGGTGTTACATTTTCGTTAATGATTAGTTTTCTTGTTTTCTTTAGGAATATTTTTTATGGGGGGGGGAAAAAAAAAAAAAAGGGGGGGGGGGGGGGGGAAAAAAAAAAGGGGGGGGGGGGGAAATGGGAAGGGGGGGGGGGAGAAAAGAAAAAAAAGGGGGGAGAAAAAGAAAAAGAGAGGAGAGAAAAGGAGGGGGAGAAAAGGGGGAAAAAAATAGAGGGGGAAGAAAAGAGAGAAAAGAGAGAGAAAGAGAGAAGGGAGAGAGAAGAAAAGGGGGGGAGGGGGGAGGGAGGGAGAAGAGGGGGGAAAAGGGAGATAAAAGGGGAGGGGGGGGAAAAAAAAAAGAGAAGAAGAAGGATAGGGGAGGGGAAGAGGGGAAGGGGAGAGAAAAAGGGATAGAAGGGAAAAGGAGGAAAAAGGGGGGAAGAGAGAAAAAAAGGAAAAGAGGGGAAGAGAAGGGGGGGGGAAAAAAAGAGAGAAAAGGGGGAAAGGGGGGAGGGAGGAGAGGAAAGAGATGAGGGGGGAGGAGGGGGAGAGGGAAAGAAGGAGAAAAAGAGAAGGGGGGAAAGAGAAGAGGAAAAGAGAAAGGGAAAGGAAAGGCAAAATTTAAAAGTTAAAGATTATTATTATGAATAAAATTTCCTTATTTCCCTTTTTTTTTTTTCTCTTTTTAATCGTTTTTCTTTTTTAATCATAATGTTTTAAATGATTATTTTTAGTTTTCTTTTCTTTTCTCCCTCATATTAAAATTATTTTTTTCCTTTTATTTTTCTTTTCTTTTTATTATATAAGAAAAAATGGGTTTTTATTATGATTATCATTATATTTTTAACTCTTATTTCATTATTATTATCATCATTATTATTATCATATTTTCTTTTTATTATCATTAATTTAAATGTTTTTTATCATTATAATTTTTCATTTCATTTCTTATCACTATTGCTTTAAAAATTTTCATAAATTTCTATAATATAAATCTTTATGTTAAGTAAATAAAATAAAAAAGCAATGATAATGATTTTGATAATGATCATAACATTTTTATGATTATTTTCAGCAAAAAATAAAAAAGATATTCATAAAAGATAAATAAAAGAATACTTTCCCCCCGCTTACAAAAGAATTTATTCGCAATTTTCTTTTTTTTTTTTTTTTGTTAAATTTAAAAGGGAAAAAGAAGGAAAGGGAAAAAAAACAAATAAACAAGGCTTATTATCTTCCTATTCCTTTCAACTTTCTAAAGTCACATTGGAACAAAAAAAAGTCTATACAAAACCCCCTACAAACACACACACACCCCCGCGCCCCAAAAACACACACCACACACACAAAACAAAACACACAAACACACAAAAAAAAAAAAAAAAAAAAAAAAAAAAAAAAAAAAAAATATTATATATATATATATATAAAACCACACTAGATGTTGTTTGCGGGGGGTGTGTGTGTGTGTGTGTGTGTGGGTTTTTTGTTTTTTTGGGGTGGGGTTTTGGGGGGTTTTTTTTTTGTGGTTTTTTTTTTTATAACTTTTTTGTTCCAATGTGACTTCTAGAAAGTTAAAGGAATACGGAAGGATAATAAACCTTGTTTTTTGTTTTTTTCCTTTTTGTTTTAAAAAATTTTATTATAAATAAGGAAAAGGGAAAAAACCCCCACACCCACACGCAATTATTATATATTTTAAAATATATTTTAAAATATTATATATATATTATATTTTAAAATTATTATATTTTTATATAAATATATATAATAATTTATAATTTTTATATATACATATAAATATTTAATTTTTTTTATCTATTATTCTCATCTATCTATCAATCTATATATCATTTTATATTTTTTTGTGGTGTTATATATATATATATATATATATATATAAAATTTAATTTTATATATAATATAACACACAATATAATGTGTATGTGTTTGTATGTATAACAATAAAAATTATATTAAAAAATATATATAAATTTAAAAATAAAAAA
>NC_061841.1:19318774-19321274 GCF_019202785.1 Penaeus chinensis
GAACGAGAGAAAGAAAAGAAAAAGAAAAGTAAAATAGAAAGACAGAAAGAATGAATGAATTACGAACGAGAGAAAGAAAAAAAGAAAAGAAAAATAGAAAGACAGAATGAAAGAAAGAATTACGAACGAGAGAAAGAAAAAAAAAAGAAAAGAAAAATAGAAAGACAGAAGGAGAGAAAGAATTACGAACGAGAGAAAGAAAAAAAAAAGAAAAATAGAAAGAAAGAATGAAAGAAAGAATTACGAACGAGAGAAAGAAAAAAAAGACAAGAAAAATAGAAAGACAGAAGGGAAGAAAGAATTACGAACGAGAGAAAGAAAAAAAAAAGAAAAATACAAAAAGAACCAACAACAACAACAAAAATTACGAACGAGAGAAAGAAAAAAAAGAAAAGAAAAATAGAAAGACAGAATGAAAGAAAGCATTACGATCGAGAAAAAAAAAAAAACAACAACACCAAAAAAAATACGAACGAGAGAAAGAAAAAAAAAATAGAAAGACCGAAAGAAAGAAAGAATTACTAACAAGAGAAAGAAAAAAAAAAAAAAAAAATACAAAAAGAACCAACATAAAAAAAAAAATAGAGAAAAAAAAAATAAAGATAAAAAACAGAAAGACAGAAAGAAAGAAAGAATTACGCAGACTCTATTTGCATCACCCTGCCATTCCGGCCAAACCTCATTTCTCACAAGGAGTTGTCAGTCTCTTGTGTGACGCCGATGCTCCCGTCAGCAATCTTGGGCTCGGAAAGAGGAAGGGGAAAAGAGGGAGAGAAAGGAGGGAGGAGAGAGAAGGGAAAAAATGGAGAGGAAGGAGGGAGGAGAGAAGGAGAGAGAAGGGAAAAAATGGAGAGGAAGGAGGGAGGAGGGAAGGAGAGAGAAGGAAAAAATGGAGAGGAAGGAGGGAGGAGAGAAGGAGAGAAGGGAAAAAATGGAGAGGAAGGAGGGAGGAGAGAAGGAGAGAGAAGGGAAAAAATGGAGAGGAAGGAGGGAGGAGAGAAGGAGAGAGAAGGGAAAAAATGGAGAGGAAGGAGGGAGGAGAGAAGGAGAGAGAAGGAAAAAATGGAGAGGAAGGAGGGAGGAGAAAAGGAGAGAGAAGGAAAAAAGGGAGAGAAAGGAGGGAGAAGAAAAAATGGGAAGAAAGGAAGGGAAAGAGAAGGAGAGAGGAGAAAAAAAAGAGGAAGGGAAAACAGGGAGATAAAAAAGGGAGAGAAAGGAGGGAGGAGAGAAGGAAAAAATGGGGAGGAAGGAAGGGAAAGAGAAGGAGAGAGAAGAAAAAAAAGAGGAAGGGAAAACAGGGAGATAAAAAAGAGAGAGGAAGGAAGGGGAAGAGAAGGAGAGAGAAGGAAATAATGGAGAGGAAGGAGGGAGGAGAGAAGGATAGAGAAGGGAAAAAAGAGAGAGAAAGGAGGGAGGAGAGAAGGGGAAAAGGGAGAGAAAGGAGGGAGGAGAGAAGGAGAGAGAAGGGAACAAAGGGAGAGGAAGGAGGGAGAAGAGAAGGAGAGAGAAGGAAAAAAGGGAGATAAAGGAGGGAGAAGAGAAAAATGGGGAGGAAGGAAGGGACGAGAAAGAGGAAGAAAAAAAGGGGAGAGAGAAAGGAGGGGGAAGAGAAGAAGGAAGGGAAAAAGGGAGATAAAGGAGGGAGGAGGGACAGAGAGAGAAGGAAAAAATGGAGAGGAAGAAGGGGGAAGAGAAGGAGAGAGAAGGAAAAAATGGGGAGGAAGGAAGGGGAAGAGAAAGAGAGAGAAGGAAGAAATGGGGAGGGAGGAAGGGACGAGAAAGAGGAAGGAAAAAAAAGGGAGAGGAAGAAGGGGGAATAGAAAGAGAGAGAAGGAAAAAATTGAGAGAAAGGAGGGGGAAGAGAAGGAGAGAGAAGGAAAAAGGGAGATAAAGGAGGGGGAAGAGAAGGAGAGAGAAGGGAAAAAAGGGAGATAAAGGAGGGGGAAGAGAAAGAGAGAGAAGAAAAAAAGGGAGACAAAGGAGGGAGCAGAGAAAGAGAGAGAAGGAAAAAATTGGGAAGAAGGAAGGGACGAGAAAAAGGAAGAAAAAAAGGGAGATAAAGGAGGGGGTATAGAAGGAGAGAGAAGAAAAAAAGGGGAGGAAGGAAGGGACGAGAAAGAGAAAGGAAAAAAAGGGAGATAAGGAGAGAGAAGGAAAAAATGGGGAGGAAGGAAGGGACGAGAAAAAGAGAGATAAAGGAGGGAGAAGAGAAGGAGAGAGAAGAAAATGGGGAGGAAGGAAGGGACAAGAAAAAGAGAGAGAAAAAGAGAGAAAGAAGGGAGAAGAGAAGGAGAGAGAAGAAAACAAATAGGGAGGAAGGAAGGGACAAGAAAAGGAGAGAAAAAAAGGAAGAAAGAAGAAAAAAGGAGAGAAAGAAGGGAGAGGAGAAGGAGAGAGAAGAAAACAAATAGGGAGGAAGGAAGGGACAAGAAAAGGAGAGAAGGAAGGAGAAAAACGGAAGAAAAGGAAATGAGGAGAGGAGAGAAAATCAAAATGGGAG
>NC_061841.1:19341274-19343774 GCF_019202785.1 Penaeus chinensis
TCTGCGTCCCATACACATCGTCCCTTCCCTCCCCTCCTTCCTTCTGACTTATTCCTCACTTCGATATCTCGCCACCCTATTTCCCATCCTCCTTCTCTCTTCTTCATTTCTCATCACCATCTCTTCTCTTCTCTTTTCATCCCCCGTGCAACCCTCCTTATCTCCCTTTCTTCTCTCGCCTCTTCTCTTTCCATTTCTTCTATCTACTTCCTCTCTCTCCTCTTCCTTCTTCCTTCTCTCCCATCCACTCTTCTCTCCTCTATCCTAGCCTTTCCCATCCTCCCCTTCTGTCCCCATCCCCCCATCTCCCCATCCTCCCTTTCCTCCTATCTACTTCCTTTCCTCCCTCTTCCTCCACCCCACTCATTTTCCTCATCTCTTGCCTCCTCCCTCATTCTTTCTTACCTTCTTCCTATCCCATGTCCTCTATCTATCCTCCATCCCTACCTATCTTAGCCTGGCCCCCTCCCTCCCGCCCTCCCTCCCTCCCTCCCTCCCTCCCTCCCTCCCTTCCTCCTCCATATCCCACCATCCGCCTTCCCTCCCTCCCTCCCTCCCTTCCTGAGCCCGCGGCTCCTCCCTCCTCCCTCCCCGGGCTTCCTGCTTCCTCATAGCCCACCTCCCCACCTCTCCCGGCCACCTCCCTCCCTACACCGCCACCTACCCTCTCTCTCCAGCCCACTTACCCTCTCTCCCTGGGCTCCCTCCGCCCATCCTCCTCCCTCCCTGGTCCCCTTCCTCTCCCTCGGTCCACTTTCCAGAGGCCCCATCCGCCCCCTACTACCCCTCCCTCCTTTCACCCTTCCTGTCCACCCTCCACCCTCCTTTCCTACCTCCCTCGGACCCCCTTCACATCCTATGACCCTCCCTCCCTCCCTCCCTCCCTCCCTCCCTGATCTCCTTCCTCTCCCACGGCCCCCCTCTCACTCCCTCCCCCCCTTCCTCCCTCACGCTCCACCCTCCCTTTTCCCCATCCCTCTCCACATCCCCCACACCCTCCCTCCCTCCCCCTTCCCCCACCTCCACGTCCCACCCCCTCTCCCCTCCCCCCTCCCCGGCTCTCCCGCCCTTCACAACCCACCCACCCTTTCCCTCCCCTCCCCCGCCCTCCCCCGCTCGCCCTCCCGCCCTCCCTCACTCCCCTCACTCCCCTACCCCGCCCCCCCACTCCCCGCCCGCCCGCCCCCCAGGCATCGACGCCACACAGCGAGGGCTCCACCTGGCCGCTCACTCACATCTCTGCCGCCGACGGAGACGACCGCTTGGCACTTGCTAGTCGGTGTTGTGACCCGCTGCTGGCCCTGCACTTCCCAGCGTCTCCTCCCAGCGGCGCCGATCTCTTGCCCTCGAGCTCGGTTGGGGTGAGACGTCTCTTGCATCTGTCTGTCTGTCTGTCGGTCTGTCTGTCTATCTCTCTTTTCCTTTCGTCTGTCTCTGGCTGTTTGGTTTTCTTTTTTTCGTCTGTCTGTATCTTCTTTCTTTTCGCCTTTCTCTCTTGGTCTTTCTTTCTCTCTCTCTCGCTCTCTTTTTCGTTTTCGCTCTCTCTCTCTCTCTTAAACTCTTCGACTCTCTTTGTACTCTTACTCTCTCTCTCTCTTTCTCTCTCTCTCTCTCTCTCTCTCTCTCTCTCTCTCTCTCTCTCTCTCTCTCTCTCTCTCTCTCTCTCTCTCTCTCTCTCTATTTATCTATCTATCTCTCTTTATCTCTCTCTTTCTCTCTCTCACTCACTCACGCACTCACTCTCTCTCTCTCTCTCTCTCTCTCTCTCTCTCTCTCTCTCTCTCTCTCTCTCTCTCTCTCTCTCTCTCTCTCTCTCTCTCTCTCTCTCTCTCTCTCTTGCTTTCGAACTCGTCTCCCTCGGATTTTCCTTTTGTTTGTTTATTTTCTTTTTCATTTTATTTTTTGTTCTTGCTTTTATCATATTCCAAAGCTTTTTTTTCACTTTTTCACATTATCTTTTCGGTTGTTTGTTCTGGTGAAGAATTTTGAAAATTCGAATTTTTTCCGGACCTTTTTCTTTCAAACAAAGAAATCGGTTTTATTCTAATTTTTAACTCCAAGTTTTCTCTTAGTGATTTCGTTAATTGACTTTAAATTATTCTCGATTTTTTCTTTTCTTTTTCTTTTTCTTTTCTTTCCTTACATGTCGCCACTTGTTCCTACTCATTTGCATATAATCCACAGCGCTTCTGAAGTGACATAATGAATTAATACATAGTTATTTTAAAGAAGAGAAAACAAAAACTGAATCATAATCGTTATAACATTATAAAACAACAACAAACAAAAAAAAACCTTTCAAGTGCGCGAGGTGTTGCGAACTCACGGGCGAAAAGAAACAAAAACTCAGCGACATCTTGGTGCTCCCGAAGAGGACTTTCAGCTTAAGGTAAGTACTGGTCTCTGTTTCCTTATCCTCCCTCTTCGCCCCTTTTCTCTCTGTTGTACGTATCCATTCCTTACTGTTTTCTTGTGTTTTTTTTTCCTTCCCCCTTTTTTC
>NC_061841.1:19376274-19381274 GCF_019202785.1 Penaeus chinensis
AGGGGGGGGGGGGGGTTGAGGTCAGAATGGGGTAGGGAGGGTTACTGGTACACAGATACATACACATACACGTACGTATACCCGTTAACACACGCACACGCATGAACACACACACACACACACACACACACACACACACACACACACACACACACACACACATACACACACACGCACACAATAAAGAACACACACATACAAACACACATGCCTTTCTTTGCCACTGGAATGTTTAAATGCTTCGTGAAAATCATTCCCAAAATAGATGCATACATTGTCGGACGTGGTGGGTGAATAATTTAGTCCATGGGTACTTTTTATTATAAAAGGGGATATTTGACAGAAGCGAACTGGAACACCAGATCATGCATAAAACATTACGAAGATTTTTATTTTCTATTTTTATTGTTAAACTAAATCGATACATAAATAGATAAGTAGGCAAATGTTTATAAATAGTGAATATATAAGTGAATAAATGAATAATCGAAAAGATAGAATAAAGAATAGATAAATAGATAAATGTGCGGATAGATAAGTTGATAAATCAAAAAACAAATAAAGAGGTTAATGAATAAATAAATCATCAATTGAAAAAGTTTACCAACAACTGCAATCAAATTTGCGACATCTAAATATAGATTAATATATGGAATATGAAAATTGATAATATCTTATTCTTATTTTTGTTGACAATACAATACCAGTTTTCTCTTTCTCTCGCTTTCTCTCTCTCTCTATCTATTTATCTATCCATCTCTCTTTCTCTCTCTCTCTCTCTCTATTAATCTATCCATCTCTTTCTCTCTCTATCTATTTATCTATCCATCTCTCTCTCTCTCTCTCTCTCTCTCTCTCTCTCTCTCTCTCTCTCTCTCTCTCTCTCTCTCTCTCTCTCTCTCTCTCTCTCTCTCTCTCTCCCAGTCTTAATGGATCTCCCATTACTGGCGAATCCGACCCAAAGCCTAAATACAATGGATACAACTAAATTAAATTAATCGATCAATAATCATTGACTAGATAGGCAGAAAAAATTGCTAAATAAATACAGAATATGATAACAAGCGAATTTGCATTTTCATTCCGGTCGATACACTGACTGTGAAGCTAATGACTGTGGCTTTGTAATTGTCTCTCTCTCTCTCTTTATATTTTCGTCTTTGTTGTCATTGCTGATCAGGGTTCATGGTCGGCTTGTTAGGGGGTTACGCCCTGAGAGGTCTCTCTGTCTCTTAATCTTATCATTTTACTTTCTCTCTCTCTCTCTCTCTCTCTCTCTCTCTCTCTCTCTCTCTCTCTCTCTCTCTCTCTCTCTCTCTCTCTCTCTCTCTCTCTCTCTCTCTCTCTCTCTCTCTCTCTCTCTCTCTCTCTCTCTCTCTCTCTCTCTCTCTCTCTCTCTCACTCTCTCTCTCTCTCACTCACTCTATCTCTCTGTTTATCTGTTTATGTCTGTGTCTCGATTATCGATCTATCTATCAATTTATTTATCTTTCCATATATATATATATATATATATATATATATATATATATATACATATATATATATATATATATATGTATGTATGTATGTATGTATATAGATACATACATACATACATACAGATGTATACATACATACATACACAGCCACACATACACACACACACACACACACACACATGTACATCTATATACAGTATATGTGTATGTACATATGTGTGTGTATATATGTATGTAAGTGTGTATGTGTGTATATATATACATTTATATATATATATATATATATATATATATATATATATATATATATATACATATATATAAATATATATATATATATATATATATATATATATATATATATATATATATATATATATATATATGTATATATATAGTGTATATATATATGTGTATATATATATATATATATACATATGTATACATTTTCGTACACTGTAATTGTTGCAAACTGTTAGTACTAGAATTATTAAAGAACAAACTTACGCAGCACTTCATGTAAGCATGAAAAAAAATATTCAAATATTTGGTCTCGGAGTCTTTTGCAAACATGAGGTTTAAATTGCATAGAAGACAAACACCTTTGTAAGGCGGTTCTTAATTTTTGACGATCTGACTTTTTTGTCCATTAATTTTCATTAACTGTTTCATGTGATCTGATATTAGGATGATATAGAAATAGATATATAGTACATAATATATACATTTTGGGTCTCTTTTCTCTCTTCCTTCTTATGTATAAATTTATAACATTACGACGACACGCTTAGTACTCAGTAAGATATACTCGTATCAGATATATAATATTCTAGTTATTTTTAGTTGCATTTTTCTAGTTTTATTCAATTTTACTAACACTGATTAGTACTCAACCCTTTTATATTCAGCTATGCTCACCCACGTCTGTTTTCATGTAGATATACCCACATCCATCCCGTTATACTTATTCACGTATACCCAGTAGTCCTAATCATTTAATACTCATTTTCGGATGTACTCTCCCATCTAGCTATACTCTCTGATCCACACACATACGATACCATACGCACATGCCTAGTATACTCAGCTAATATCACCCGTTTCTTTTCTTCCTGGAAACGGACATTCTCGTTCCCTCTGAATCCTCGCCCCTGCTTCAATATCAGAGGCAGTTTATTAAGCATCTATTGTGTTCTCCCTATGCGGTCCTCACAGAATAGCCTGACCCCGTTTTCCCCTTCCGCTGTTGTGCGATTGTACGTGTTACATGACTTGGGTTAATCTAATATTTGGATGAAATTTTATGTACATGTACTTTGTGTGTGTGTGTGTGTGTGTGTGTATGTGTGTGTGTGTGTGTGTATGTGCGTGTGTGTCTGTGTGTGTGTGTGTGTGTGTGTGTGTTTGTATGTGTGTGTAAACAAGCATAGGTATATTTCTATATTTGTGTATGTGTACATGTATGCATGTATGTATATGTATATATGAACACGCATAGGTATATTCATATAATTATTTATATATATATGTATATATATATATATATATATATATATATATATATGAGTGTATGTATATATATAGACAGACAGATAGATAGATAGATAGACAAATAGATAGATAGATAGATAGATAGATACAGATATACCTACATTGTTGTATAACCTTCAGACTGACTGCAAACATAGAAACAAAATTATTAAGAAGAGGTAAGGCAAATATTGAAGATAAAGAATCAGAAAAGAAAGAATAAAGAATAAGATACTAATGAGAAAGAAGAGAAAAGAAGAAAAGGAAGGAGGAGACGTAAAAGATGTAGAAAAAAAGATGCAAAAGAAGTAGTAAAAAAGAAAACCATAATAATAACCAAAGGAAAAGAAGAAGAAGAAGAAGCAAGAGGAGGAGGAAGGGGAGAAAAGAGGAAAACAAGAACAAGATAAGAAAAAGAAATAAAGATGAGAAGATAACGTTCCAAAACAAGATGGAAGAGATACAAAACGAAGCTGTCATCACACTAAATACAACCACTGCTAAAATCCTCCGCTTTGTCCGGATGCGTTGACCAAGAGCCGGGGGACTAAAGCCAATGCCAGGGTTTTCGGCTGAGCATTCGAACACTACAAAATCCATTAAGTAATGACTCGGAAGGAGAGAAACGGATTAGTACTGAAAGAGGAGAGAGGGAAGGGAAGAGAAGTGAAGAGTCGGAGATAGGAGATGGAGGGATGGAAGGAGATAGGAGATAGATAAATAGGAAGAGAGAAAAGGGAAGAAGATATGTGTGAAAGAGAGCGAGGGAGGGAGAGAGATGGGAGGTAGACAGACAAACAGAAAGAGACGGAGATAAAGAGGGAGGGTGAGAGAGAAAGAAGAAATAAACATTGCAAAGGAAATCAACACTCACCATACAAGTATACACGCATACAAACACACGCATACTTCGTCTCCTTCCATATGCACATACACACAAGCAGTCCATTCCCTACCCCTCCACACAAAACACACTTATACACTTACACTTACATTGCCCCCCCCCCCCCAAACACACCTATCCCCACTACACACACACACACACACCCACACACACATACCCCACCACATATATACCCCCACCGCAAACAGACACATACCCCCCACATACACACACTCCACCTCCCCCCCCCCCCTCGAATCCACAAACACACACCACCGCGCCCTCATATTTCTCATATTTGTTTGCGTATCATTCCGAATGAATACACGTGTTTCCTGTCCCATTAGTATGAAGGTGGACTGTCATATCCGATACTAATTGCTTGCCCGCTGCCTGTCACGTGACCACTGTCATCCCGCATGTGATAAACGCACAGGTCTATAAACTACGTCATGAGTGTATGTAATGTGTGAATTCCATTTTCTTTTTCTCTTTTCTCCTTATTTTTATTCTTGTTCGGTTTCTGTTTTTCATTCTGCCTTTTTTTTCCTCTCCGTTTGTCTGTCTGCCTGTCTCTCTGTCTCTCTGTCTCTGACTCTCTCTTTCTCTCTCTCTCTCTCTCTCTCTCTCTCTCTCTCTCTCTCTCTCTCTCTCTCTCTCTCTCTCTCTCTCTCTCTCTCTCTCTCTCTCTCCCTCTCTCTCTCCCTCTCTCTCTCTCTCTCTCTGTCTTTCTCTTTCTCCCTCTTTCTCTCTCTCTCTCTCTCTCTCTCTCTCTCTCTCTCTCTCTCTCTCTCTCTCTCTCTCTCTCTCTCTCTCTCTCATTCTCTCTCTCTCTCTCTCTCTCTCTCTCTCTCTCTCTCTCTCTCTCTCTCTCTCTCTCTCTCTCTCTCTCTCTCTCTCTCTCTCTCTCTCTCTCTCTCTCTCTCTCTCTCTCTCTCTCTCTCTCTCTCTCTCTCTCTCTCTCTCTCTCTCTCTCTCTCTCTCTCTCTCTCTCTCTCTCTCTCTCTCTCTCTCTCTCTCTCTAAAGCATCATGAACATGCACTTTTCCCTCATTTCGGCTTTTAACTAAACGTTATATTTTTTCCTCATCTCTATTTATCTCTGT